>NC_090173.1:23061465-23148965 GCF_024679245.1 Pseudorasbora parva
ATGTGTGATGCTCATCATACTACTGGCATATGCTAATACATATACTAATGGCATAAAAACTGAGCAAAACAAGAGGTACATACTTTCGGAGATGTCGGAAGAGAACCTCCATGGTGTCGTGGTTGGGTAAAGGCAAATTTCTCACCAGATCTCGTATATATGACACTTTCTGGCTGTAGTCACTCATTTCTAGAAAACAAGAACAAATCTTGATTTTTTCCCCCCCTAGTGAATTGTTTTGTAGATAATGCGGCCTATTTTAATGATCTGGCGTACAGCGCAAGTGCACTTAGGGCATGTCCAAATCCACTTTTGCACGATGGAAAAAAGGGTCTGCCCATCAGGCACATGGTCCAAAAGGGTTGTACTTAGTCTCTTAATGAGCCATGGGTGTGTTGTGGGCATAACATGCAATAAACCAATAAGAGTCTCACCTCCCATTCCCTTTAAAAGTCAGTTGCGCTTGCACCATGATGGATTCACTATTTGCATGCTGGAATTTGCGAGCGGAAAGACTGAATGCCTCTCCAGAAAGGAATCCTTTTAATTTTTAATTTTTAAAAATGTTTGTGTGCTGCTCTGCGTCCCTTTGTGTGTAATAAGCAGAGTGAACACACTTTGTGACCCCGCATACAGGTGCATATTAGTAATGCACCCTTTAAATAACACAAAAAATACTGCACTATTGACTTTAGACCAGGTTATTGTTGGTCAGTGGCGTAGTGCTTTTCAGTAGCCTCAAAATAGCGACACGCCAACGATGCGCCTGAACACATTTCGTTTTCAGACCAGCGCGCCCAATGGCAAACAGAAGAGTGTAACTGCTATTACATTACAATTGATATTTAAACAAAGTGGCGCTGGACGTGAAAATGAAAACTGCGTCAGGCTGAAACTAGCAAAAAAACACGCGTCGGTGCCGCATTGCGCCAGGTATATGATACGGCCCATAATCAAATCGAATCATGAATCACATATTTCAGAGTTTATGATGCTATGCATCATTTAGTAAAGACTCTGCAGGATGTCAAAGCAAATGGTAACACTTTATAATAAGGTTTCATTAGTTATCATTAGTTAATGTATTAACTAACTTGAACTAACAATGAGCAATACATTTGTTACTGTATTTGTTAATATTTATTAATGTTAGCAAATAAAACTCCAGCTCTTTATTGTATATTCATGTTATTTCGGTGCATTAACTAATGTTAACAAATACAACTTTTGATTTGAATAATATATTAGTACGTTAAAAAAATAAGATTTATAAATGCTGTAGAAGTACAGTTTATTATTACACTTTAATTGAAATGTCTCCAATTGAAAATTTTCGCAATTTTTCAGTTGGCCAAATTGAATTCCTGTGAATTGAATTGCATCATTTGACAGAACTTCAATTTGGCCAACTGAAAAATGTAGATGTGATCAGTCACTAGAAAATTTGCAATTGGATGATTTTTTTTTTTTACAGTGTAGTAATAATTATTATGATTACTAATGTTAACTAATGAAACCTAACTTAATTCTAAAGTGTTACCAAGTAATTATACTGTACAACACTTGTTTCCATGTCAAAAATATATAATTTTTTATAACTAATAAAATGTATTAGGTATACAATTAATTTGTTCTCTAAAACATGATACACTCACGAATGGCGGCGATGAACCTTTCAAAAAAGCTGAAGGGGAAAAGCGGCTCAGGAAGTTCACGTAGGAAAAGCTTCAAGGCTCCTGTGATCACATGGATCTCTTCCCACTGCCCATCCTCCAGATCCAGCTCATCTTCTACAGAAAGAAAGGAAAATAGCTGACTATAGCAGTATCAATTATGATGTTTTGTTTATTTCCAGAGCCGTATATAAATTCACTGTGATATAGTTAACAACTCAAACTTAAAGGGTTGACGTGTACAGTGAAATGGAAACACAATAAAATGTTTATGATTTTTTATGATGTGTCTAGCTCTTGCTTACCGTGATCAGCTTTATATCGCAGTTTCTGGATGACAGCGAGGTTCCCGCTCACTCTGTAGATTCCATCTATTTTCAGACCTGCACCAGGCAAACAGACACTGACAATTTAGATGACTTTACACCAAGAATGACAATTATATAATATATTTTTCTTTATTAGAAGCATGCTGCAATTTTGTCATCTGTCGCTTTAAATGCTCAAGCTCCTTAAAGTAGAAAGCATTCTGATTAGTTGTCAGTGTTTTAATTGTTTATCAGCAGAAAATGTTTTTTTTTTTTTTTGACAGAGGGCACTGATCAGAGGGCAACATCCTACCAATGCACTGAAACGTTCACTCCCTAAAAAGTCCCAAAATGCACGGTGAAAACCAGGGAGCATTGATGCTCACTATATGTTCCCTTAACGGAAGTTGTATGACTTAAATCACATGAGCCAACTCACTACACATAACGACAAGATTGATGTTTTTTAGAATACAACCATTATTTTATTATATTTCAGCATAAACATACACCGCTGGGCAGGTAATGAACAAAATCTAGCTAACATTTGTAATTTATTTATGGCTGACATGATGCACAGATATGTAACAAGCAAAGTATTTATCATAATGTCCTTTAAATAATATTACAAGTAATGTCAGAAAGATATAAGCTCTGCTGTCGTTCATAAATACAAGTAACGCTGTTGTACAACAAGGACATTGTCACGTCACTGAAAACAGAGTCATCAGTGTCCCAATGTGTAGTTTCCTGTCCTTGATTGAGACAAACCCATTTCTCTGTACTGTTATCATTATAGGTGTGGTGTGAGCAATTATTTTACATTTGGAAACGATTGTTAGATGTCTTAATCATGATATCTAACGTCCTTGGTGTAAACAGGCCTTAACTCAATCTCGTTATCAGACACCAAAATGAATGCTTACCCCTTTTCTCAACAGATCTGATGCACTTTTCCATAAACTTGGGCACAGTTGTGTTTTCACGATGATACAGGGTGTCTAGGTGGCAGCCAAATACATTCTCTGAAAACAAAGTAAAAAATCGAAAGTTACAATTACCTATATTAGAAAAGGGAATGAATATAAGAGAAGAAAACCAATCCATGTCTGTCAACTTCTCATTGATATCTGCTTGAATTAACTGAAACTGAGTCTCTCTATACACCGATCAGGCATAACTGCAAATTTTGCTGCCAAAACAGCCCTGACCCATTGAGGCATGGACCCTGAAGGGGTGCTGTGGTATCTGGCACCAATATGTTAGCAACAGATTCTTTAAGCACTTAAAGTTGTGAGGTGGGGTCTCCATGGATCAGACATGTTTGTTTAGCACATCCCACAGATGCTCTTGGAGACCAAGTACACAACTCAAACTTATTGTTGTGCTCCTCAAACTATTCCTGAACCATTTTTGGTTTGTGGCAGAGAGCATTATCCTGCTGGAAGAGGCCACAGCCACAAAGGGTGTAGATGGTCTGCAACAATGTTTAGGTAGGTTGTACATGTTAAAGTAACATCCACATGGATGGCCGGACCCAAGGTTTCCCAGCAGAACATTGCCCAAAGCATCACACTGCCTGCGCTGGCTTGCCTTCTTCCCATAGTGCATCCTGGTCCCATGTGTTCCTCAGGTAAGCGAAGCAGTTCTTCCAGTTGTGATTCTCACATACCCACTAATGACTCTTTCGGCGGTGGACAGGCGTCAGCATGGGCCCCCTGACTGGTCTGCAGCTATGCAGCCCCATACGAAACAAACTGTGATGCGCCATGTATTCTGACACCTTTCAATAAGAACACAATTTATCTTCTTCAGCAATTTGAGTGGACCACACAGGCTCCCCAAGTGCATCAGTGTGCCTTGACTGCCCATGACCCTGTCACCAGTTCAACACTGTTCCTTCGTTGGACCACTTTTGATATAATGGCCACTGTAGAGCGGGAACACCCCACAAGAGGTGCCGTTTTGGAGATGCTCTGACCCATTTGTCTAGCCATCACAACTTGGTCCTTGTCAAACTTGCTCCAATCCTTACGCTTGCCCATATTTCCTGCTTCTAACACATCAACTTTAAAGACAAAATGTTAATTTGTTGTCTAATATATCCCATCCACGTGACCCACTAACAGGTGCCATGATGAAGAGATTATCAGTGATATTTACTTCACCTGTGAGTGGTCATAATGTTATGCCTAAACAGTGTATATATGTAACAGTATCAATGATTAAATTCATGTTGAAAAGCAAAAGTTGATACTAACCTTTGATGTAACCCTTCTCTTTTACTGCCTGCAGGGTGGGCCGCCTCTGGAGAAACTTGCGTAGCTTGGTACGGACACGGCCCTGTTCAATGTCTATGCTACTTGTTGAACTCAATCTTGTTGCTATATGAAAAATATGTGAAAACACAAAGATGCTGAATTAAGTTGATGATAACTGTGATGTACTTGATGTGCACTTGATGTGATTCATTTCCTCACATTCAGTTTTCTTCTCTTTGTCTGCAGGCAATGGATTTTTTTCTGGGATCTCTTCCACTTCATCCTCTGAGTAATGGCCATGGTCATGCTGTGAAAGATCACATATTTTCAACATCATTTTCAGCAAATGTGATGGGGTATTTTCTGTCAAACTGTAAGTGGACAGCAGGAGGCAGCACTCACCAGCAGTCTGATAGTGTCCAAAATGATCTTGTGCCAGTCATGTATGATGCTGTCTGTGTCATACTGTATCAGATACTCAGAGCCATGACGTGTCTTGAGCTGCTCAGTGACATAGACAATATTACAGGCTTTAATATTAAAAATATGGACAGTATATGCCTACAAGAAAATCTCTAAAGGGCAAAAGTCAACAATTATTAGCCAGCAAAGCAATCAATATCAAAGCTATAAATGAACATACTTGTGCATAAGATACTTCTCGGCTTTACCACGCTTTAAACTGCTACACGTATTCTTAAAAGTGCAAGAGTTTTAGCAGCATTTGTGTTTTATTGCCAAAGCAAAGGTCACCAGTCACACTGGCCTATGACTAAACTGATCACAATGGAACAAGATTTGAATTCAGAGAAACAATTCAGACTTAATTTCTGCAAAAGGTATGTAATAAATTTCACAGGATGCAAGTCCTTTGTTTATGTATTTTCAGAGACTGAACTGTGTCACAGTGATTACCTCTAAAACATTCTTCTTGCTTGACTTTTCTTTAGACGCCCATGACAAAGTTGCTCCTTTCAGTTCCACTGTGTACTCTGGGACAATCTGATTGGACTTGGTCTGCAAGGGTCAACCAATGGCAGTCGGTTTATATGAAGTTGCTTGATCAAGAAAACAGGCCCTTCCTACATAGGCACTATGTGGTTTCTCTATATCCATGTTGTAACAGACCGACTAGGATTGCCAATAACCAATAAATGGCTGATTTCTACCACTATTTTGTCTAAAAAAAATGAATTATAAAAACCAAATCTTTACAAGTCAATTTAGGCATCACAACATAATAATGTAGGGTATGAAAATGAAACATTACATTATCATCTTTTAAGTATTAAAAAAGTATTGCAAATTAAATATAAATTTAAAAATAGAGGAAATGAGCATGTCAAATTAAATATAATCCAGACTACATATCCAATATTGACTATGATATAAAAAAATAAAAATAAATAAAAATCAGACCAATTTCGACCGATAAGTGATATGTTACTTATCTATTGTATATTCCAAATTAGAGATTAGGTAAACTTACAGACATCCCAGCAGGTGTAAATTTAGGGTCCTTGTGGAAAGTGAGTATCCCATCATGGAGAACAGTCCACGACTGCGCCCAGTTCTTCCTACACAGACAGCAGCAGGGATTTCAGAGCAGAGAGACTTGTTTAAACACTTTAAAGATCAAATTCGGTTTTAATCTTGCTCTATTCTCAGCATCTGAGCAATATATATTAATATTGCTGAACTGAATAATTAAGCTTTCAGTTGGTGTGCGGTTTGTTAGGACTATTTAAAAATCAGAAATCTGACGGTGCAAAAAATAAAAATATTGAGAAAATCGCCTGGGACCGCATACTAGCATACTGCTCTTACTATTGTTAATAATATCTTTCTATGATGGTAGATTAACAGTAGTATCCTAGTATGCAGTTCCAAATTCAGCATTTATGTTTTGTTTAAATGTGGCATTCGTCCGTGAGGGGGTGCCGCTTCCTTTTGTTTTGTTGTTTGTTTATTTTGCTATTAAAATTACGTCGAACATAATTACTCGCCGGTTCCTGCCGCCTTCTTCCCTAAGCCTTGAACGTTGTTACACTCTCATTAGCCAGAAGTGCATAAAGCAATACAGAGTTTCCCAAACCAGTGTTCATGACTTGAGAAGTTAATAATTAATTAAATAATAAAACAATTAAATAAAAAGATGAAATAGTTGTTAACCTTAATTTCAAAGAACCATCAACATGCAAATGTGCTGAGAGTTTATTATAATATTTACTAAAATAAATCTTAATATTACTACTGAAATTAATTGAATTAATTGAATATTTTAGGTCAATGGTTTAGTTCAGTTTAGGGTGCTCAATCCTGTTCCTGGAGATCTGTAAGTATCAAGTGCTCCTGAAGATCTTAATTAGCTGCTTCAGGTATGTTGGATCAGAGGTTTGAGCTGAAGTTTGCAGGAAGGTAGATCTCCAGGGACAGGATTGGGCAACAACGCCCTACGCTAAAACATAAAAACTAAAGGGAACATTTGGAAACGTTTTTCCTTTGTATTTTTCACATCCACTGTAAAAAATTCATGTCTCCAAATGAACATTTTCTAGTGACTGATCAAATTTACATTTTTCAGTTGGCCAAATTTAATTTCTGTGAATTGGTGCAATTTAAATCACGGAAATTCAATTTGGCCAACTAAAAATTTAGATGCTATCAGTCACTGGAAAATGTTCAATTGGAGACCTGATTTTTTTTTAACAGTGTATAGACATCAACATTGTCAAAATGATCCCTGTTCACAAGGATTCGCAAAAAAATGACTAAAAGTGCTGTATTATGGTGCCAGGCCAGAAGTTGCCGGTCACTTTGTAAAGAAACAATACCCATCTACAGACTAAACGCGTAATACTCATGCAAAAGATATCACCGTTTTCACAAAAAAAAAAGTGTAGTTTACATGGAGACGATAATAGTATCGCTTTCAAAAACTTGCATTTTAAAATGTGTTTTCCAAAGTTTGTGTTTTCAGGCCCCCAAAACACGATTGTTGTGTAAAGGCTCGTTTCCACCGAGTACAGGCCAGTACGATTCGAGACCATAAACCCTGATCCGGCTTGCGTTTCCACCGCCAGCAGAACGGTTCGTTTGATAGGCATGGTGTGGCCTACATCTACAGCAGGTCTTATTCTTGTTTCTCGGAATGTGGCTGTTGTCACAAGAAGAAAACACGCTTTGTTTGAGCCAAGGCTGCAAGGAAAAACACAGCCGAAAAAGCATGCGCAAGTCAAGATTTTCTGTGAACAATCAACGTTCTGCAGTGAGTCTAGCTCCAGCCTGTGCTAGGTACCCCAACGGAAGGGTGCAACAAAAGTGGTACGGTTCGGAATTAGCGTGCTGTTTACAATTTATGACAATGGAAACGCCAAAAATTGCGTACCTCACTGAACCGCAGTGCTCGGTGGAAGCAGAGCCATGAACAGCCGAAAGTTTTCCGTTTTTTAGTTGAAAAATGTGTCATGTAAACGGCCCCTAAACAGATGACTGATTTGGATGCTTTTTCCCATCAATACTTGGGTGAAGTATGACTATACGCTTTAACCACAGATAATCTGTTAATTCAGGGCCCCACCTCAGCCTCTTTCCATTCTCAGCGACTTTGGTCTTGTTGAGAATCCCAGCCTTCTCCAGTGAAGACTGCTGAATGCAAAAGACAAGGGGTTGTTTGTCAGATTTCTTTTTTTTAATTAAACAAAGGACAAACAGAAAGCTCTTATGGAACATTAAAAATAAACCATTTGTTCATTATATAATAACAAGTAAACAAAAACTAAATCTCAGAGCTTAGAGAGTAGAGAACATTTTGAGTGATGCGAGTTCAACAGTTGTTAAAAAGTGTGTTAAGCCCTATTCGGACAGGATTAGTTTAACATGGGGACGTGGGGGTAAAGTAATTATTACCAGAGGTTCTCGGTGATTTTAGTCCCGTCCGAATGTGCCATCTCGGTAATCATTACGGAGAATGTCAGTAAAGATTACCGAGACTTTTACCTTCTGTAAAAAGGTCTGGAAAAAAAGGTCTAATCCCGTTCGAAAAGACCTGCTGTAAAAATGTATGGTAAAATTCCGTCATTTCCTGTTTAAACGTTTTTTTAAAAGCGCATTTTTCGACCTTGGAGGTGCTTGAAGAATTCGGTTGCGTTGTAGATGGTGGGACAAATCTGTGGAAAATGTCCAGTATTTTCCGCATATCATTTAAAGCAAATAGAAGATCAAAAGCACTTATTAGAGGCTCAACACATTTTAGCTCTAGGAAAGTGTCTATTACCAACATAATCCAATCAGAATCGTTAGACTGGACCTAACTGTTTATTAAAACACACATATATATTGGAGACAGAGTTCAGAGTGGCGCTCAGGTTGTGTGTTTGCTCACGTGATAACGGCAACGTCATACGCACATGACGTCAAGGAGGTGCGTAAAGCGTGTTACTCCTCCCACTTCTGCTAGTTTTACTGAGATGTCTTATCCCGTGAGAATTGGCCATTAATATTACAGACGTCCTGAGGTAAAATGACTTTACCCCCATGTCCCCATGTTAATTTAATCCTGTCCGAATAGGGCTTTAGTGCAGGGCTATCGGTAGAATGTTAAATGAGGAATGACGGAAAACATGCCACAAAACATTATCTACAGCTACTGATGAATGACAAACATGTTTAAGCCAAGCAAGATCATCAGAGAACAAGCAGTGATGTTAGTTTTTTGTCTAATGCATGACATGTTAGTTGGACCACAGTGCGGACAACCTAACAGGCCTAATAAACAAGCTCAGGACGCACATGATGAGAATGTGAATCTGTGCTTTGACTGGACAGGTTTCTCCTCCGTCTTAACTTTTTATCCTTGAGAAAGGAAACAAAATCATGGGTTCTCACAAAATCCTGGACTTCTTTTCATTTTTTTCATATTATATTGCATTTTCTTTGTAAATAACGTATTAATGTTTATATCAGAATGCTGATAACTAAATTAGCACATCACAAAATCGTTTACTTGAGATTTAAAAACATATTTTTTATCAACATGACCTTAAACAACTGGTTAAAATCAAATGATGCATACAAATGCATTCAGTTAGAGGAAATGAGCATGAATTAGAGCAAAATTTCAATAAAATAAGAATGAGACTGTTACACATGAATGAGTTTTGTTGGGGAACTAAATGACATGAGTGAAAAGCTCCAATGAGGGATGGAAATAACAGCGGTTACATACGTAATGCTGTGATTCTGGTGAATTCCCTGTGCTGGATGCATCACTGGCATTGTCAGAGGCAATCCGCCTGTGCGAGGGGGAAAATTTCTGTTGGAGGAAATGAAGAGAAAGAAAAATAAATGAATATTAGGTGGTGGAAAGAGATGCGGTGGTGTGTCAGATCAGGTACCAGATGTTTCCTTCCTTCCTTTTGTGACCACTGTGATGTCAGCTGCAGAAAATAGCTGAGAATGAAATGTCTCACATGAGAGAGAACGGCATTTTACTTTGAGGGCGTCCCTCACACAATTTGATGAAACATTCTGCTTTATGTGTAGCTGTCTCTGATCTCTCTAAGTCACATAAATGTTAAACATGTAAAAAAAAAATAATACAAAATAATCAAATAACTGAGTATGTCTTGAACTAAGAGGGTGAAAAGGTCCAGGTTGAGAGTGTCCTGAGCTGACACTCACCAGATCTTCCTGAGACACAGCTATAGTGAATCTCCAGTTGTTCAAAACAGGTTGAGCATTTTGTTCTATTCCGTTTCCATTCATCGGCTGACCGGGCAGGACTGAAGCCTTCACAAAGAATCAACAGAGTTCAGGGTGAGGCATGCATTTGTAAAAATAAATAAATACATAAAATGTTTTTGATTTTGACAAAAAAATTAAATTGCAAATACAGATTGACCAATGAAACAAAATCATGCACAGACCTCTGGAAGGGTCCACAGACATCTAGACTCATCTTTTGAGTAGTAAAACAACTTCCCTTTGTCATCCTTAGACTGGATCCACTGCAATTAGAAGATAAAAAGTCAGTCAATTTGTAAGACATTTTTTTTTATATTTAAGAAGAATTGGCCTGGGCACAAAATGATTTAGGCTCCAATATAATTATTTGAGCTAATCTGATGTGGTCATATAGGTCAACTTCGTAAAACTCTGACAAATCTTTCACAAAGTTCAATACATTCCAATCATTATTGCCAAATTAGGGCAGAAAATGGTTTGATTGATTTGCAACAGTATCTTGCTGTGTGCGCAGTTGCAGTATCATAAAGGTACCAAAAGGTGGCACTAAAACACACAAAACAATATTCATAATTCTACTATATCTTATTTACTGTGACAAGCCTTAAAATGTAAAAGAAAATATTATATGAATTAAATATGAATGAGATCTCACATGTATCGACGTATGAGTATTAAAAAATAATGATAGTTAAAAGCTGCAGCCTGTAAATTTTGCCTTTTTGTTGACATCTCTGTTTGAAAACTGCAATTGCAGTTATTTGGAGAATCATCATCTGAACAGGAGTTGTGCACCGGCTCCTCAGCTCAGCCTGAATGAATCTAATGTTTTGAGAAGTTTGTGTGGCTGTCAGTCACCGCACCGGTCGGTGTGGATACTGTACTTCAGTAATCATAGATTCTACTTCTTGGAAGTACGGACAAAATAATAATTTTCCCTGCATAATGTCATCTAAACTACGTAGTGTTTCCCAACCACAATCCTGGATGCACACCAACACTGCACATTTTGCATGTGTCCCTAATTAAACACACCTGATTTAAATGATCATCTTATTAGTGGAGGCTCAAAGATCTGAAAGGGGTGTGGCAGATAAAGCAGACATGCAAAATGTGCAGAGTTGGTGTGCCTTCATGATCGTGGTTGGGAAACACCGAGCTAACCAAGAAGTAAGTAACATTACCACTTTTGACCAAAAAGAGGCATTATTATAAACCGCACTACCAACGGTGATTAAATCTAACGACTTCTTAGCTCATATCACATTATTATTGTTATACATACAGTTTTTCTCAGTCGCTTTGGTGCATTTCTCACATCACTATTTATATTTGCACAACAGTTAGTTTAACCTCCATAACATTTAGTCATTTGTGCTCATCATATTAGCAGTTTCTCTTCCTTCCAACAAACTGCAAACGCTGTTGGACATGCATCAGTTGCTTTGATACAACTCTCTGCTGTTTTATAGCATTTTCATTTGCTTATGTCATGTCAATCAAAATGAACTATACTTCTGAATGCTGAGTAGTCATTCCATAAAAAAACTAATAGTCCTCATTTCATTGCTTAAGTCTTCACATAAAAAAATGTTGAACTAGTTGTCAAAATCTGTCAAGCAAATTTTACACATTTACTAGATACTTTACTCGCTGCATTGCAAGAGATTTGCTGTGATTTAGATGAAATTATGTGGCCAGGGAGGAACGTTTGGAAGTAATAATAATAATAATACATTTTATTTGTATTGCGCCTTTCTTACACTCAAAGCGCTAAAAGTGCATGAATGATTACAGTTTTATGTATGTTGGATGTTGAGATCTAATATGTACTGCAATATTGTTTAAAGTTGTGCACAGCTCTACCAAAAGGGAGTTAGTTTTTTTTGTAAATAAGAGTGTATTTTTTTTTATTTTGCACAATGCTGTGAAAAATTAGAATTGCAAAGAGCATATGCAGTAAAAATGTGAAACATGCATATTCAGTGTCTTGTACTCAGTTACCTCACTAAATACAGTAATGTGTAACACTTCATGTCAGGATGTCACGACTTTTCATCTTGATGACACTGACACTCTCACTGACACGAATACTTGCTTTTGAGGAATGAGCTATCCGTTTTGAGCAAGTGACACGCTTTTGCAGGTTATGAGAACTGCATTAACTGTTGTGCAAATGTAAATAGTGATGTGAGAAATGCACCAAAGCGACTAAGAAAAACTGTAATATGACGCAAAGACGAACAGCAATTGATCAACAGCAAAAATGATCAAATTTCCTGCAGAAATCCACCAGTACCATCATTCATTAAAATTATAATATTAGTACAAGCTTACCATTGTGAATCGAGCTAAGGCAAGGAGTTTTGAACACTGGCTGGTTATGTACTCCCTCAATAAATAATTTTGGATAATTTTTAACCACAAAAGCGTCACAGACTGCAGCTTTAAGTATTTTAACCACAGCCCTGAAGGAAAAAAAAAACAGGACTATGGATCAGGGTTCCCAAACTACATAGCTTTTTAGCAGTCTGTTTAGCATGATAATTGTAGTATATCCATTAGTACTCCCATGTACTCTTATATGTGTTTTCTGATACACAGTCATTACCTGTTCATGTGTGAGTTCACTTGTGTAGATGTTTTTTCCATCTGCCCCTACAGAATGAGTCCAGCCCAGAGGGACATCTTTATGTGTGTCCATAACAGCCCTAGGGATGATGGCACGCTTGATTTGGTGCAAATTCAAATCTTTAGGGAGTTGAAATGATGTATGGGAACCCTCAAGCTGATTCTTTGGGTAGTCCTCATCTGGAAGAGGCGGCTGAGGATGCAAAGAATTAATAATAAAAGATGAATATACCTGGATGGAGAGATAGAATATATAATAATAATAATAAAAAAAAAGGTAGTGTAGATAGAGAGATGGGCAGAATCTCACCGGTTCATCTAACTCCTTGCCAAGACTGTGTGCCCCTTCCATTGAGGATGGAGGTGGCGATTGCTCCGGGGCAGTCCAGGAGGTTTGCTTCAAAGCCTGATTATAATAATAATGTCTCCCAGTGGTCTCATCCAAAAGCTGCTCCCAGTCAGAGCCCAGTGAGTGAGCTGAAGATGAGGTGGACGCAGGTCTGGGAGAGGTCGCGGACTCCATACCAGCTCCTGGGTGGGGGCTACGGGGATCAGACCAACTGCTCTGTCCTGTGGCAGGATGGTAGTAGTACTCCTGACCGCTGTCTTGGTCAGTATGGACCTGCCATCCAGCAGAGTTGGGCGGGGAGGTGGAGTCTGGGGCGGGACTGAGGGCGATACCAGGTGAGGAGCAGGTGGAGACAGAGGAGTTCGAAGAGCGAGGAATGGTCTTCTTTAGGTCAGTAACGTTAGCATACACCGCAGTGGTGGGGTCATTCTCAGTCTGATGTGAGAGAAGAAAGTTAGACATGTTTTAGGTATGATGGCTGTTTTTACAGGACTTAATCTCATCAAAAGATAACACAAAAAAATGTGTCATCATCTACTGACCTTCATTGTTACATGAAGAAATATTAGCATATTTAAATTTATTAAAGTCACATTTTTAACTGAATTTGAGATGCCAATAGCAAAAAAAAGTAATTTCCGTCAGAAAAATTTCTGTTACTTTGGATTCTTCAGAGATATAAATTAATAAAGAGTTCTAACATAGTTTGATTTTAATAGGATTGAAAGCATTATTCTTAATTCTTATTCTTTTTTAATACACAATTGAAACCACATCCCATGGACCACAGCACTAACATGACTGACATCATGTTGTAAAAGTATATCTAGTCTGTGTCCCATGCAAAAACTTCCATTATTCATCTGAGCAAAGATCTATAGAAACCTGATGAAAACAAAGAGCTATGGGGGAAAAATCCTGCTGGAACCACTCCCTCGATTCAGGAAAGACACAAAGACGTGTATGTGTAATCAAATATCTCACCAGCTTTCATCTTTAGGCTTTCACTTTTCCTCCCGTTATGACGAGATTTGATCAAGCAGAATAGGTCTCTGCACTTAAAGGGACAGTTCACCCAAATTTTTCACTCTGTTATATTGCAGCCATTTGCTAAAACCATTTAAGTTCATTTTTCTTCTCATTAATGTACATCACCCCATATTGACAGAAAAACACAGAATTGTTGACATTTTTGCAGATTTATTAAAAAAGATACACTGAAATATCACATGGTCCTAAGTATTCAGACCCTTTGCTGTGACACTCATATATTTAACTCAGCTGCTGTCCATTTCTTCTGATCTTCCTTGAGATGGTTCTACGCCTTCATTTGAGTCCAACTGTGTTCGATTATAATGATTGGGCTTGATTAGGAAAGCCACACACCTTTCAATACAAGACCTTAAAGCTCACAGTGCATGTCTGACCAAATGAGAATCATGAGGCCAAATGAGCTGCATGAAGAGCTCAGAGACAGAATTGTGGCAAGGCACAAATCTGGCTGAAATCACAAAAACAATTCTGCTGCACTTAAGGTTCCTAATAACACAGTGGCCTCCATAATCCTTCATATGGAAGACGTTTGGGATGACCAGAACCCTTCCTAGAGCTGGCCGTCCAACCAAACTGATCTACCGGGGAGAAGAGCCTTGGTGAGAGAGGTAAAGAAGAACCCAAAGATCACTGTGGCTGAGCTCCAGAGATGCAGTCAAGAGATGGGAAAAAGTTGTAGAAAGTCAACCATCACTGCAGCCTTCCACCAGTCGGGGCTTTATGGCAGAGTGGCCCGACGAAGACCTCTCCTCAGTGCAAGATGCGTGAAAGCCTGCATGGAGTTGGCTAAAAAAAACACCTTAAGGACTCAAAGATGGTGAGAGATTATCTGGTCTAATGAGACCAATATATACCTTTTTGGCATTAATTCTAAGTGGTATGTGTGGAGAACCAGGCTTTGCTCATCACCGGTCCAATACAGTCCCAACAGTAAACCATGGTGGTGGCAGCATCATGCTGTGGGGGTGTTTTTCAGCTGCAGGGACAGGACGACTGGTTGCAATCGAGGGAAAGAAGAATGTGGCCAAGTACAGGGATATACTAGACAAAAACCTTCTCCAGGGTGCTCAAGACCTCAGACTGGGCCGAAGGTTCACCTTCCAACAAGACAATGACCCTAATCACACAGCTAAAATAACAAAGGAGTGGCTTTACAACAACTCTGTGACTGTTCTTAAATGGCCCAGCCAGAGACCTGACTTAAACCCAATTGAGCATATCTGGAGAGACCTGAAAATGGCTGTCCACCAACGTTTACCATCCAACCTGAAAGAACTGGAGAGGATCTGGAAGGAGGAATGGCAGAGGATCCCCAAATCCAGGTGTGAAAAACTTTCCCAAAAAGACTCATGGCTGTATTAGATCAAAAGGGTGATTCTAATAAATTCTAAGCAAAGGGTCTAAAAAACTTAGAACCATGTGACATTTCATTTTTTCTTTGTTAATAAATCTGCAAAAATATCATAAATTCTTTGGGGTGGCTGAGGTGCTATATAGCACCTCTACCATAGAAATAACCTGTTAAACCCAGTGTGGCTCTTCAGTGTTTTGGGGGTGTTTAAGGTGTTATATAGCACCACTGCCATAAAAAAGAACACGTTTATCCCCTGTATAGTTTTTTAAAGTTTCTCTAACTCTCTCTTAGTCTCTTAGTCTAGTTAGGGTAAGGATAAAAAAACATAATTTAAAAAAATTATTTCCTGTCGATTAAATTAACCATTTTTAGTGCAATTTAGCACCAGTTTTGTTTAGTGTGTACTTGAGAATATTAGAACTATCATAGCAAGGCTGCAGTCTTTTGACCCACACACATGTGAAAGCTCACTGGAATCCACAATGTGAGGTCTGAAAAACATCAACAACATGCCCTCTTAATGAAAACCTGTGTCTGTTTATTTCAAGTGAAAGTTTCTCTGGATACCATGTCCTTCCAAAATTTGGATGCATTCAGATAATGTGTTTTTCAAAGCACGGCACACTCTCAGGGGAAGGGAAGCGAAGATCAAAACAGAACAACGGTTAGAGGTTTCCGCTGCACGCTGGACATTTGAGAAGAGCTTGATATACACATAATGGTGGAGTGTGGATAACTGCCAAATTGTACAGCCATCTCAAAAAAAAAAAAACACACACACAAAAAAAACAACAACAACCTGAATCACGTGCCGGCTAAAAAAAAGACCCCAACTACAGTACATCCAAATAATATAAAATGATTCCTCTCTATAACAACTAGTCTCTCTGTGACACCTGAAAGAGATTTTTATAATTCGGTAAACAGACCACATACATACACGATTTGATTTGATTTGATTTGATTTGATTTTTACATACACTTATACATACATACATACATACATACATACATATATATACATACATACATACACACACATATATATATATATATATATATATATATATATATATATATATATATATATATATATATATATATATATATATATATATATATATATATATATATATATATATATATTTCAAGTGCAGAAAATGGACACAAGCTTTTTAAATCACATTTTAGCCTTTTCATGCTCACATGCAGTGTGACTAAGTACAAATATTTTATGTATTAATCTCTTAATTAATATAATCATAAAACTGGGTAACACAACTTTACAGTGTCCTTGTTACATTTGTAGTAATAACTGTAAATTACGCATAATTACATTCAACTAACCCTAAACCAACCTCAATTCCTAACCCTACACCTACATTAAGTATGTAGGTAATTATTACTCAAGAATTATACAAGTAAATCACTTGACCATGCAAATCTAGCAGTAACAAACTTTGAGTAGAAAATCTGGGTAAACAACAGTTTCTTTTAAGCAAACAATACTAGTCTCACAAGCACTGATGTAAATCAGTGTGTTCACGATATCCTACCTGCATATCTGTAACGGCACTCCCACAAACCCTAGTCTCAGATTCACAAAGCTACCCTGTGTTTACAGCTTACCTTACGAAACCTTAGAAAGGTCTGCAGCCTGGGCATAAGCGTACGGCAAGCCTTAAGGATCACCTCTTTCACTTCCATCCGAACGATTATCAAAATAAAATTCCTCACATAAAAAAAGGACCAGAAAGCATATCAAAACTTAATAAACAGAGCAATTCCAGTAGGGTCTTTGCACCATCGGTGCTCAGGCCCTAATTATTGTATTCAGACCATGAGAGAGTTTCAAAACACCACAAGATCTGGAAATGCTTTTCCGCCAAATTACAGCTCCGCTTCTGGCAGTAGATTATCACCAGGTATACAGAGAGTAGAAAAAAGCAAATTAACATCAGGCTTTAGGGGAGGAGCACATCAGATTATCTGACAGAAAAGCTAAAGGGGATCTCTGGAGGGTCCAAAGCGCACATACAAACACCGAAAGCTCAACTGGGAACACAAACTAACTGCTGTGGGTGGAGGGACTATCATTTCCTCTTGAGGTGGAGTAATGCTAATTAAAATAAACAAATATAACCATATAAGCCCAGTAAACATCCTGTGATCTGCCAAAGGGTTACGTAGTCAACCGTTTGAAGAAAAAACAAAGCTATACATGCTGATATTTGTAATACATTTTTAAGTTTTTTTTTCAAAGTAATATGCAAAGCCCCATTATTTCAATAGAGGAAGTAGTGCTTGCAAACTGAAATCACAAAAATCAGTCTCCCCCATTACTTCCTCTTTCCTGTCGAACAAGCTATGTGCGAAGAACTGGGTGGGATAGGCTTCTGGTGTAATCAAATCAAGCGGTAATAGATTACAGAGAGAGACTGGGTTTTGTCATTCAAATAAAACCTCAAAAGCCTGAAAAGATAGCTATGGATGGATGCATCTGTATCTCAAGCATATGTACCAACATTGCAATCAGAATAATCAGGTTAACCATGAGAACAGGCCAAATAACAAATAACTTTTATTTTAGGGATGTTTTTAAACCCTAACTCAAGATTAAACTTTGGCATGTAACTTAAAATAGTTTGGCTTGTTGATGAAAGGTGGTATATAGCATCAATATTTGTGCCAGTTAATATGTCCAAAAATATTATAGGCTTATGGGATGTTTTGCACAGGAAAGCAATGTAAATGTAAAAATAATTGTACTGGTAGTTTTATCCAAAGCCGAACAGTCTACCGGGTGTCAATGAAACTGCATTTGAGTTGTTTCCTTCTTGTTTTGACACTGACACCTACAGCCAAAGTGTTCCATAGTCCAAATTAATTGCATTATGGTTGTGTTGTTTACATTTATGTTTTAGAGAAGGAAAAAAAGAGAGAGATTCTATAATGACTAACACTTTTTTTATTTTATTTTAAAAATTAAAAAATCATCTGTGTTACAGGTAACTAAACATATATTTTATATAAACCCATGAACTATTGTCAGCATACAGTAAACTGCTGAAAATCACTGTTCACCGAGTGATGTTTGGTTAATCATTTATGTTCCCTAAAGTCTTAAAATAGTCTTATTATGATGTGGCATTCCAGTGTAATTTGACCCCATTCTTGATCATTCAGTTCTCAGTTCTTCCCTTTGCAACACAAACAATAACAGAAACCTGGAATAAAACCCTAATCCTAATCTTTAAACTGAGATTTCTGAATTGCTGATATCATAGGTCTTATTAAAAGCAGGCTTTAATTAATATATTTGATTAAAAGAAAAGGAATTCATAAAAGGAATTAAAAATAGATGACAAAATAAATAACATGTACACTGATTCATTTGTGTAGATAAAATTGTGAGTGGTAACTCTCAAAGTTTAAACACAGGTGAATTATAATTATCAAAAGTTGAGGACACAAAGCTAAACTTCATTTGCATACAATTTTTGGCTCGAACATGTAACTGCAAAATAGATTATCACTGAGCAGTTCCGAAAGCAAGTAGCCTTATCTGCTAATAATAATAGCTCCACTCCACTGAGAAGTCAAAACAGCCGAGATTGTGTTTAAGTGTGAGAGATGGTGACCGATCTGGATCCACTTTATATTAAGGTGGCCTTAACGCACTAACATTTAAATGAATTATTTGATTTAAAGCTCTTACATTTACATTTATGCATTTAGCAGACGCTTTTATCCAAAGCGACTTACAACTCAGGAGAACAGGAAGCGATCCGTCAAGATCTTGTTGTGTACAATACATGTTTTTACACTGTACTTACATTAAAAAATTACCTGCATGTAATTACAACTAATCAATTTCAGTATTTATAATTAAATTGTAGACACATCCCTTACACCTTATACTACCCTTAAACTTACCCATCCCACCACACCTGTCCCCACACCTGTCCCCTTAAACTTACCCATCCCACCACACCTGCCCCTAACTTTACCCTTAACTTACCCATTCCACCACACCTGTCCCTAACTTTACCCTTAAACTGACCCATCCCACCACACCTGTCCCTAACTTTACCCATAATCTTGCCCATCCCACCACACCTGTCCCTAACTTTACCCTTAAACTTACCCATCCCACCACACCAGTGCCTAACTTTACCCTTAAACTTACCAATACCACCACTCCTGTTCCTAACTTTACCCATAATCTTGCCCATCCCACCACACCTGTCCCTAACTTTACCCTTAAACTGACCCATCCCACCACACCAGTGCCTAACTTTACCCTTAAACTGACCCATCCCACCACACCTGTCCCTAACTTTACCCTTAAACTTACCCATCCCACCACACCAGTGCCTAACTTTACCCTTAAACTTACCAATACCACCACTCCTGTTCCTAACTTTACCCATAAACTTACCCATCCCACCACACCTGTCCCTAACAGGTCATGAATCAGCGGATTGATTCATGATTCGGATCGCCAATGTCACGTGATTTCAGCAGTTTGGCACGCGTTCTGAATCATGAATCAATACGCTGATTCATGACCGTTTTAATCTTTATTTGAGATTTGAAAACAAACGCGGAAGAGAAGACAATGCTGAATAAAGTTGTAGTTTTTGTTATTTTTGGACCAAAATGTATTTTCGATGCTTCAAGAGAACTAACTGATGTCACATATGGACTACTTTGATGATGTTTTTATTTCCTTTCTGGACATGGACAGTATAGTGTGCATACACTTAGATACGCTTTCGGACTAAATATAAAATATCTTAAACTGTGTTTTGAAGATGAACGGAGGTCTTACGGGTGTGGAACAAACATTAGCGTGAGTCATTAATGACATAAATTTCAATTTTGGGTGAACTAACCCTTTAAACTTACCCACACCACCACACCTGTCCCTAACTTTACCTGTCTCCTACCTCAATATCAGCAAAAGTTTTTGCAATACAATATAAAAACAATAAGTATATCGTTCTTATTTTTTATTTATGTAGGCTACATAGTAGTTAAGGCGGCAGGCCACCTAATATAAAGTGGGACCAAATTCTTTTGTAATCATGTCAATATCTTTTATAATAATTTCAGTTAGGCTACTATAGCTTTCTTTTAACAATAAATATCCAGATTTACACAAAAATATTAATATTAACATGGAAATACAGTTTTAATTTTAGTATGTACACTAATCAGATGATGAATGGTGTTAACTGACTATCCTGTCTGATTAAAAAAATGCACTGGCAAAGCATGGTGATCATTAAACAGCAATAATGTCTTAACTTAAGGTAAAACAAAGAGATTTTAAGATTTTGCCTCTTTTATCCGCAAATTTCAGGGGGGGGGGGGGGGGGGGGTATTAAGGCATGGGCTGCATAGAATCCTTATATACTGTGAAAAGAGCAATACAAACAAAACTGATCTTGTGACAATATGCCTTTTGCCAAGTAAGGAAGTAGGCTAAGTGTGACCATTCGCGCGCAAAGCTGTGGAGTCTCGCGGACGCTCATTACAATCAACGAAGCTGTTTAAAAAACACCACGTTAACTTCTACATTCGTCGCTTCAAAGTAAATGAGGTATAACGTTTTAGAATACCTGTATTATATCCGCTGGGCGTCTGCGATAAATCTCACCTGTTTCCCCGACTCCTTAGCAGAGAGTCAAGTCCGCCTCCCTGGAGCGGCGCTCGTGCAGGTAAACTTCCACACAACAAGGGAGCGCCGACCCACCTTCGTTTTTTAACTCTTTCTCTACCAACCTGGCAGCGTTTGTGTAGCCTATCCTTTATAAGTTTATTCCTACATTTAGCTCTTCACGGCCATCTGTCACCGAGGTCAGAGGAGAGGACGCGGTTAGATGGGTATTCACAGTGCCTGTGGTGTGGGTTAGGGTGGGAGTTGTCCACAACTTGTTTGGGTTTTAAGCAGTAAAATGAGATTTGGAGGCCATCAGGAAGAACTCCTCCTTTGTTTTGTAAACGTGCTGGCGGCTGAGCGGCATTATAGCAAGAATGGACCAGCTGTCATCTCCTTTCATGCTTGTTGCCAGTAGACAAATAGAGGTGCAATTTCATACACAGCTTGGCATATATCATATTGACTGAGTAAACGTGAGACTATGATTACAAATTTACCTAAATACTTGATTCATGGACATTCTGAAAATATGATGAAAATCATGTAGGCCTACCTTGACTTTGCAGTCGTAAAGACGTTTCAAGTCTCTATAGACTAGACGCACTATATTCATTTCACACTGTAAACCCAAATAATTTGGCAAAAAAAAAAAAAAAAAAAACGAATTGAGGCAATCAGTTAGGCTACATTAGATTTAAGTTAATAAACGTAGGCATACAGTTATGTAAGCATAACTTGCAGATTTTGATAGTGTAGGCTACATTTTTATTGCTCTTTACTTCAAATGTTTGTGTAAGCCAATTCATTTAAATAAAATGTATGTAGTGGAACTTAAATATTTTTAGTAGTGAAAAATTACTTGGAAAGCTTCAACTAGCTTATTCAATACTACACTGCTAATCGATAACAATGCTTTGATCATATTAGTATAGCACAACGAATGCAATATGTGGAACAATTAAGATATTTTATATTAGTTTACAAACTAAGCTCATGCTCCCTTGTTACCATGATGGTAACACCCCCCCCCCCCCCCAACACACACACACACACACACACACACACACACACACACACACACACACACAAACAACATCACATAAACTATTCTAAACAAAAACAAACAAACAGACAAAAAAAGTAATCTTCTTTAATCTCTACGTTAACATTAATCTTGCACCCAAACATCATATAATACTTAATTTTAGCTTTTACTCTCCCTTTTGAGTATCATGGCAAAGCGTGCTGTTAATATTAATCCCAGCCCAGTTTCAGTTAAATTTAAGTTTGTCTAAATTAAAAGAAACAAGTTCATAAAATTCATTCTCACAACTAAAAACAAACAAAACCATTCGGATTACTTAAAATGTGCCAGTTTTGAGAACTCAAAAGAAAAGTTCTAAATACTAGTAATACTACTAGATAATAAAAGTTCCTTTGATTGAGCTAATTTGTTTAATTTGAGTTGGCTCAAACCAAATCATTATTTTGAACGTTAGGGTTTATAGTACACCTTATTTTTCGGGTTAGTTTCTTGTGTCATTTGCTTCAGTTATTTTGAGTTGTACAATACAGCTCGTTATGCTGCTTGATATTGCAAACTTGCATTTCTTACCATATTATTTAAATGTATAGTCTCTACAGTCTCTATAGTCTGCTTTTTAGAGCAAAAAGTTTTACAGTTTACTGCATTTTGATATACTCTTCTTTTTATTTCCCTATAGCAGCTAATAAATTAGCCTTCTCGCACATTCACAGAATGTGAACACCCTATTTCCGTGTTGAAAAGTAAAGGATTGAAGCATAGTCATCTGAGGACCTTCACACAGTAGACGGACTGTTTTTGTGTGAAACATTTGTCATGTACACTACACTGATGTAGACCGACTAACAATGGTTTTGAAACCTGATACAGGTGCACTGATAGCTCCACTCCCATTGAGTCTCTGCCCTTCATTTCCAAACAAAATCCAAGCTATTCCTAAACAAGAGTGGGACCAACACCCATTGCATTCATGTTTCTTGTGATATTTAATCAAAAGACAAAAAACGCACATTTCAGGGAAAAGCACTTTGCTGGCACTGACCACAGTATACGCAAATGCTTTGGAATGAGGCAAATATTCAGAGAAATTGAGAACATGAGACTGAACTTTCTCTGGATTTTGGTAAAAATGCTTTGTGATGAAACAAATGAATATGGAAATTTTACATAACGTACTGTATAGAAAGCTATTCCTTAAAAAAAAGCCTCTCTCTTTCGCCCCTGGCTCTCCATCTGACACCTCCCTCCTATTTTCAATGGTGGTTGACAATTATTTGAATTACCAAAGGGAAAAATGAGGAAAAAAAATTAAATTGGGAACAAAAACCTCTCTCTCTTTCAGACTTCAGTCTTTATCTCTCTCCCTCCCTTGCTTTCCACCAAATTTCAATTATCTTCAGGATCATTTTCTGTTTTTGAAACCGAGAAACTGAAAGCATCTGTGCTAACAATAGTAACCTTACGGCTACAACACCAAGCCTGACTCGGATCCCAAAATCTGTTAACAATGTCCCAGGAGATTAGCATGTTTCCTTTGTCAAGTGTACATGTAAAAAGCTAAATGATACTGTCTTATTTTTTAACATGTTTTTACAGTACTGCCAAAGCTGTATTCTGAAACGAATAACACAATTAGGTCTCATAATAATTTTAGGTATGAATTTGACCGAACCTTGGAGACGCAAACATTTTGAAACATTCTTTAAGAGACAGCTGACACAAAAGAAAACCTAACCCTGTTGTGACATGTCCTGTAGATCTTATTAACTCTGTGGCAGTGTGTTCAAACATCTAAAATTTGTTCACGCAGATGAAAAAAAGGGATGGGTGCCCTAACAACCTGTAAAGAGACACGATTAAGTGCGTTACAGAGTGAATGCAAATAGAAGCAGAAAATATATCTTTATATATATATATATATATATATATATATATATATATATATATATATATATATATATATATATATATATATATATATATATATTTTTTTTTTTTTTCTTTGGATATATTAAGTCAGTTTACAGGGACATGGCTATCATGGGATATTATTATGCATGCGTAATGATGGCATACGTTTTTATAAGAAGAGCGTGTCACTAAAACACACAAGCTTTGCCTCACTATATCCTTTCTTCGCTGTAGGAAAAGCTGCAATATCCTGTTCTGATGTCATATAGGAAGACCTTATTGTGAACCGGCTCTTTTATTTCCCATTGTTTTCAGTGCTTTTTTTTATCTGTCTCCAAAACAGCTGAGTAACTACTTTTTAAGTGGACAAAATGTATTTTTGATGGTGACTTGATCACATCAAGATCATGGCTGTCTCAAAATTCTGTATAAGTAATGCTGTACTGTATAAGTAAAACTGTACTGTATACTTAGTGTTCATTTATAGTGAAAAAAATGTAGGGCCCACTGTCTACACTTTATGCAGCGTGCCAACATTGCCTCCCAGTGGCCCACTTTGATAACATGCCCGAAACATTTCCTTTGATAAACACTATATTACAAGAAAACATAATATATTTGTCAAAAATACACAGTTTAAAGGTCAAAGGTCATTATTTTAGTCCAGTACAGTCCAATTCTGTTCTACAATAGTAATACTCAAGCTACCTTTTCTCTAAGAAAGATAGAAAACACAAAATTGACACAACATTATGGTAGGCTATATGTGAAAGGCAATGCCAATGTGCTCAAAAAGATGTAGATGTAGATGTAGATGTAGATGTTTCTGTCCGTACAGAAGGTGAAATTTTGAAAGTGAAATCAATGCTAAAAAGAGGATTTGAAAATGCTTGTTCCTGTTTCAGAGTAAGCAAGGTTGTGTCCTGTAAGGTATATATGGTCTTTAAACTTTAAAAAAATATATTTTTGTTTAATTAAAAGTTTGACTTTTAATTTCAAATTACACTTATTGCAGTTATATGTATTTCAATTTCAATTCATTAGAATTCTGCATTCTTTTATTTTAATTGCAAATTCTACATTCCGTATGCTGTTCAAATTCTGTAAAGGAATATGAATCTAAAAGGCATTATACATGATCAACACTTATAAACAGTTAAAACTGTACCTTAATTGTTGGAGGTGAGCATGAGGTGTTGGTCTGAGGGTTTGGCAATCCAGCAGGTGCTTTGTCTGTCAGTGACAACAGGTCTAGATTCAGGTCCGATATGGATTCATAAATATTCTCAGAGTCTGGTGATGGCAGTGGTTCTGAACCGGAACTTTCACTTTCAGGCTCTATTGGGGATTCCAGCTCGGGAGACTTCCTGTGAGGCCTGGTCTCATTCAGGTTCTTGACGACAGGGAGCTCCACAGGTTTGGCAGGGATAGGTCTCTGGATGGGGTCGGCTGGGTTGAAGCTGGGAACTCTAAACTTATCAGGCGCTGTTTCAGCTGGGGCACCGCGGGAGCCGAACAGGAGATTAGTCGCTTGACTCATCCTCTTCTTCTGCTGTGATGAATCTGAGGCAGAAACAGTGTTCAGGGAGAGGAGAGAATCTGAAGGTCCGCCATGTTTGTAAGAAGGGGGCTCGTGTAAATCCAGAGGAACGCCAAATGTCGACATGCGGTTTTCAGTCTTGTGGTAATTCCCTTTGGAGCGAAGTTTAATCGTCACCTCATCTGGTTTGCGTATCTCTGTGAGGTCAGGCACCGCAAGCTTCACATCAGGGGCTGGAGCCTCTCTGAAGTCCAGAGGTGAAGGGATGTTGGGTGGAAGCTCTTTTACATAGTTAGCAGGGATATAAAATGGCTTGGCTCGTTCATCTTTGCACACATGCCACCAGTGATCGTTTGTTTTGGCTAGGAGGATGTAGCGCTCGTTGGGTTTAATGGACACCATGTGGCCATCCCGTCCCTCATATTCATATTCAAACTCCACCAAAACCAGGCCCAAACTGTGTAAGGACGCCATCTTGCCCGTCTCACCCATTCACCCCTTAAGGGAATCAAGCTGGAATCAAGGCTCAGGAAAGGCCCTCCTGTGGGTAGAAAACAAATGAGAGGATTATAAAAAGCAGGTTGAGCACGAGACACAGATTACTGTTTAATTACTGGTTTCACATCTGAGTCATAAGCAACGAGCACCTGATATAAGTGCAAAAACAACAGCACTTTGGCTGACCTTTCTACTGGTCCAGCTGTTCAGACATTACTCAACAAACCTGATTCTATCAAAGTGAGATAGATAATACTACTCATCTCGCAAAGTTATATCTTAAGATTTGTGGACTGTCATGGGTAGATTTAACATGGTGCAGTCATTACTAATTCTTCAAAGTATTCATTACACACTGCCACATTCCAAGAACTCTGTGTCATTTTAAGATGACAGTGGAGATCTCTAACCTACACCTTTTGTCAACAGCTGATGTAGTGCCCTGAGATAGACCAATAACGGTTAAATGTCATTGTTTTGATCAATGGCCTGAAGCAATCAATCTAGCACGGCCTTCATAGCTACCCAAGTGAGATTAGTTTTTCAGATAAGTCTCTTCTTCTCCTTACGTAAGGCTGCATTTATTTAATTTACAACAACAAAACAAAAACAGTAATATTGTTAAAGAAATTACAATTTAAAATAACTTTTCTGTTTTAAAATGTAATTTATTCCTGTAATATTAAAGCTGAATTTGAAAACAAACAGTACAGTTTGTTCAGGATTCTTTAATGAAAATAAAGTCCAAAAGAACAGCATTTATCTGAAATAGAAAGTGTTTGTAACATTAGACATTACCGTTAAAATGTTTGATGTCAGAGAGATTCTTTTTGGAAATAAATCAAAGAAATTGATACTTTTTTTCAGCAAAGATGCATTAAATTGATCAAAAGTGGCAATAAAGACATTTATACAATATTTAAAAAGATATAAAGATGTTTAAAAAAATATTCGGTTTCAAATAAATGCTGTTCTTTTGAACTTTCATCAAAGAATCCTGAAAAAATGTACACAACTGTTTTCAACGTTGATAATAATGAGAAATGTTTCTTGAGCAGAAAATCATATCAGAATGATTTCTGAAGGATTATGTGACCCTGAAGACTGGTGTAACATCACAGGAATAAATTACGTTGTAAAACATATTCAAATAAAAAACAGTTCTTTTAAATAGTAATAATATTTCACAATGTTACTGTTTTTTGTGTATTTCAAATAAATGCAGACTTATAAGCATGAGACATTTTTTTCGACATTAAAAAGCTTACCGATCCCAAACTTTTGAACGTCAGTGTATTACATGCATATATGTTTATAGGATTATGTTGATTGACAGTACATCTTGTTTACTCAGTACTCAAAGTAAATACTTTATAGAGATTCACCTTTGACGCAACAGTGGTTGTTTAATGTCTGCTAGGCATCCTCTATCAGTTTTTAATCTTTTGTATGTGGTTTGACTACTGCCTGTAGAGAAACGGAAGTTGACTTAGTATCAAGGTGCTATTTAGATTCAGCTTCCAGCAAATTATGTAGAAATTCATCTGAGACATTAAGGTATAGACACAGGAAATGTTCTCATTATTGTCATTCAGAGGAATACTAATTGATCTAATTGCTAAAGAATTTGAGAGGTGATAGATTTGTCCAATACTAATGCAAATATTACATTGCTTGCACCAATTTTTGCTTTTTATTATCTAATAAATGACCACGGGTTTACTTGATCTTTTAAAAATTAGTTTAAAAAAAAAAAAGACTTCCTTCCCCTTGCTGAGAAGGAGAGAGGAAGACTGGGTTGCACTGTCAGCAACACAAATGTGATGTCTACTGATTTGAGACATGCGTGTGCTTGGTTATGGCTATAGTCAAATATAATGCAAGTATATATTTGGTTGCATAAATAGATTTGATAACTTCAGTGCTTGGAAATCCCTCACAATGGGAGGGACTGACCAAGCCATCCAATGTTTAGTAGTTGTTTGAAGCTGTGTCAAATCAAAGCAAGCTTGCTTCTTCAATCAAAAGAAATTCTCAGAGGATCTAATATGTAGTTCTTTTATAACCACAACACTCCAGGCCACAGTGTAAACGCATGTGAGAAGCACTATGTTGACACTATCGGGGTCAAAATATACATATAAATTTCAAATGATGCATTATGTGCATTGATTGGTTTGTTTAATTACATATTTGTTCTTGTTTAATCTCTTTACATGTAGATAACTTTTTAAAGACCTGATGTTTTTATTTTATGTAAGTGATAGAGCCAGCTGTCATAAATTTGTATGTAGTTTATATATTTCATCATAATATATATGGATCAGGGTGGAAGACAACTTTTTTTCCCAGAATGTGTAACCTGTCTGCAATTCAGTTCATTTCTCTTCATGCAATTCAAATGACAACTTCCAGCTCAGGAAGGCTTATGAAATTGATATTTTAACTCATCGACTGAAAATATGCCTATATTCTTCAATTATGAAAAGAAACTGATGTCAAAACACACTTGATGTAAGCGATTTTGCAGCTCTTGCAGCCACAATTGCACTGGAATGTAATGTAATTTGAAATTTTTCACAAAAAGATTCAGTTAAAAACTGATCCGGCATCTCACCATAGGAAACTGGAAATTGGTTGAAACTGAAAAAAAGAGGCAAATTGAAATCATTTGCTCTTAACAATACGAAAAGGAGAAAAATGCGTGTCATTCAGCCATTTGCTAAACAACATCAGCTGCTGTTTTTAAACAAGTCAAGACATGTCTTATGAGAGACAAGCGAGACGAAGAACGCCACCCTTGTACACGTGAAAAGGCTTACCAAGAGAGTTTGTAGACAAACAGAGCAGACCTTCCTAAAATAGGGAACTAAACGGAAGGCCAGACCCCCTCTTGCTTTATAAATCAGGGGTTGGCAATGGATTGCTAGGAAGCCTTGTGGTCTACCAAAGGAGCACATTGCACAATCCAAGGAGGGAGTGGCCAAACGCACTGCTATACATTTGATTCTGAGAATATAGCTTCTTCATACTGTTATGCTGTTATGTCAACTTAGATCTCAGACTGGATACTTACTGTATTTTAAAAAAACAACGCACCTTTGAAGGAGAGAGCAATAACCTGTTCGTCAACTTTTGGGCCTGGAGTTGAAGAGCAGTAAAGCAGAAATGACAGAAACATCAATGTGTGATTCATCATGTTGGAGCGGTTTTAAAAAGAAAATCACCTTGGAATCTGCACAAGCTGAATTTGGGGGGGAGGGGTGTCCTTCCATTTGAAAATGGCTGTTCGTGTAGAACAATTGGAGGAGGCCGTTCCCATTTAGACACTGTTTAAACACGGAAACTCCTTGTTTTTCTCTAGCCTGACTTGCTTTGACCTTGCTGTGCTGTCTGGATCTCTCACAGGATGTTCATGGCGGGAGGAAAATGGTTCTCTATGTGATGCGTTCGCTCATTTTTAGAATTTCATTTAGGGTTTTCCCAACACTTCGTATTATCCCTCGCCATATTTTTGTCAGTCCTTCATCCTCATTTTGTATTAAATATTTAAATACTTTTTATATCTTTCATAGCCTGTTGGGTACGGAACATAAAAATACAAAAAATATACAAATATTAAAAGCTATTGTCTTCCCCTTCTCTTCCCTGTTACATTTTTGAGAGTGTGCCAGAGATTTTGCATAAGCAATAATAAAAAATAATTGAGGAACCAAATAGTTCATGATAGATTTGTTTAATAACTTTGTTGAAAATTATCATATCTAATTTGTGGAAGTGTGCATTCAAACATGCACCAGGTTTGATCTCAGTAATCTCCAACTTCATTTCCTGCATGAAACATGATATAAATGCAATGACATGTAAAACTATGGAAGATGTGATTTTCAGCAATTAACAACTTTGGTCAGTTCCTCGTGCAGAGCTGTTGTAAGAATTCGAATTTAGTGCTCCTGTCATATGTACTAGTTCAATGATGGTTTTTAACCTACTGTTGTTGTATGGAAAAGAACAGCCTGGACATTCTGTCTAACGTTGCCTTTTGTGTTCCGGGAAAGAAAGAACATTTTACAGGGTGAGTAAATGACAGAATTTTCATTTTTAAATGTTAACCATAACCCAACTCTGTACAGTGAAAATGCTTGCAAGTAAAGTATGATTCTTGCTTTCATTCTTTAGCCCAACCAAAAGAGGCCTCAGATATTCAGAAGGGTTATTTTGAGGTGTACAAACAGGGAAGACCTGAGGCAGAACCGAGATTATGGGCCGTGCACTCGAATAGCTGAACCAGATCTGTGGTGTTCCACTTTTCCTCCACACCCACCAGCCCAGTCACCTCAGGAATGCAGAAAGCGCACTCTCACTCTGTTAAGTCTACACACTAAAATGTTTTAAACATTTGGAGTAGACTGATCGTACACACTGTGAATGGATTAAGCATGCATACGAAATGAGTCGTCTTATCTTTCTTCACAGGCTCCATTCAGATGATATGAAGCTGAATTGCAAGGGCGGAGGACGATGAGAACCAAAGAATGACGCTGAATGATAACGTTACTCTTACATCACAATACATTTGATCTCCATTTCAACAATCAGCTTGACAGTTTCAATTGATGTGCCACTGACATAAAAACTTAACACCAAAAATCAAGAGCTGATATGCTCTGATTTTCTGGTCTCACGTCATAGCATAAAATGGCTCACCGTGCCTTCTCTTTGTAAACTGCAACAAGTTGCTTTTTATATGGGCAGACAGCTGTTTGTCAGGCAACAAGACAAAAAAGGGAAGGTAGGTAGGTGTTATAAGTACCTCGGACAGATTTGAAAGAATAATCTTGAGACTAAAAATACAATGCAAAGTACCTTTAGAATGAATACAAAGTACTACTATTATAACCAAATTCATAGATTACCTGCTGAGGCAGGATCGGAGCACCATCTTCTCCACACCTTTAATTCCTTCTCTTCTTGTTCAAGTTACATTTGTAGGATCCGTCTCTTGTTTTTCTTCGTCTTTAAATCTCTTTTCCTTTCTTAGAAGCTCACTCCTCTTAATGTCTTAGACAGGCTTCGGTCTTTTGCCGCCACCGCTTTGTCGTTCCACCTATAGCTCCGGCTCTGACAGTTGTTGCTCAGGGCCAGTGTGTGTGCCTGTATGTGGGTGGGTGTGTATACACGCTAGTGCTTTGTGCCAGTTTAAGCTTGCCTGCCTCCTCTGTCTGTATTCATTTCCTGTTCCAGCACACACATCACAGCTTCAGAAGATTCAGACAGTTAGCAACAGGAAGAGAGAGGGAGATGAGGGTATGGTTCAACTGAATCATTAGAAAGAAAAGCCTCATAATTTGTAACCAATTGTTAGTTCACTAAAGCATTACTCTCTTAACCTCCAACAAGATGATATTAAAATAAGATCAACAATGTTGTTTCAAGCTGTGTTGTGCCTCATCAATAAATCAGGTCAGCGGAAAGTTGGTGGGTGAAATCAGTCAACAAAGCAGTAGACAGGAACACATGACTGAGACTACAACTGACAGGATGTTTTAACTTAGAAATAGTTTCCTCACCTGCAAACAGAAAGTACTGCTTTCATCTCTGCTGTTCACTCATGAGAGTACACACTTTTTGACGTCTTTCAAGTCCCAGTGAGCAGTAAAAGGTATTTTGCGACCCTGTGCAGGCTCCCTTGTAGCAGTTTCATGCACTCCTCATGTCAACTACTGAATGAAAAACATCAGCTACTGCAAGAGTTCTCCATGAAGTTTCTATGAATAACACCCAGTGGTTGATTCACACCCATTTGGGCTCTGGTGGTTTCTTCCCTCCCTTCCAGTTTACACAACCTCTGATCGCATTTAGGCTATGAGGGCGAACCAGGAACCAAGAGGTTGATCCTCACCCTCCGATGTGTGAGCAGGACAACATGCCCCACCCCTGAAAAAGAAGGTATGTTTTCTGGGTGAGGCACGTTAAGATTTACTGTTGCCTTTGGACTCTGTACTTTCAGTGATGCCATATTAGCATGTTCTTGGAATGTGTAGTGCTTTCAAACATTGTGGAAACTGATGTACATGAATCAGCTGTAGTTAGGTCATAAAGCAAAGTTCTAGTTACTCAACATTGTTTAGTGAATACAGTCACATGATGCATTTAGCATTGTAGAAAAGCCTTTCAAATGCTATCTAAATGGCTAGTTTATTTTAAATTAGTTTAAAAACTGTTACAAACATGTATGCATGTTAAAGTTTCCTCTGGATTATTTAAATCAAGAATCTGCATTAGTTCAGGCAGGCCACGTAGTCAAGCTCGGCTATCAGCTGATTGGAAAAAGTCCAACCCCGCCCATATCAGCTGATCCAATTCCCAAGCACTCAATTGGCAACTCTCAAACAGGGTATCTTACTTGAAGCTTGGATCATACTCGGCAAGAACAAAGAAATTAGTTCGTTTTCTCGAGGTGGCAAGAACAAAGTTCGTTCTGATCAATACATTCCATACTTCAAGAGAAAAGCAGGTGCCGATCATCTGTGTTTCTCCGCATTAACCACGGCCACATTAATGTTTGACCAATTACACAATAGTTCTCGGACACCCGCAAGAAAAAAGTTCTGTTCAGGCGATGTGTCGAGAACATGCTGCGAGAGCTCCTAAACCGCCATTTTGTTCTCGCAGCCCTGGGAGCGAGAACTTTTTTCTCTGTTCTTGCGGAGTATGTTGAAGCCTTAAGTGTAAGTTCAGTCTGCCTGCTTGCTGCTTCCACTGCACGCTGCTTTCAAACCCACCTCCTCCCCAGCTCCACCTTAACTGTGTTTAACTTAATCAATGTCAATTGTATCATTGATCCATGTTCTGTTGTTAGTGGGGGATTTACGCCTTCCTAGTTTGGAAATTTGGGAGGTTGACCCTGGAAGCTGCTGTTCCCTGTCTTGCCTTTTCATGGAGCTCATGAAAAGGATGAGGAATTTAGAACAGAGCCATACCGCCAAATGTAAATTTATGCAAAATATGGAATAAAAAGTTAACTAAAAGTTTGTCTATAGTGTTTTTGACTCTAGTGGACCTGTCTGAATTATTCTTTTTTTATTTATTATAATTTACTGCCTGTCAAATATTTGGCTAAATTAGTTTTATATATTTGCTAGTAGGCTACGTAATAATAAAAGGCGCTGCTAGTGTCATTTAATAATAATAATACAGTTTATTTAAAGGTGCCTTTCAAAACATTCAAGGACACCATACAGTTGAGTAATAGTAATAAAAACAAGACAATACAACAAACAAGAGCTGTTTAACAATAGAAATAGCTCTAAAACTGAACTGATTAAAACTGATCAGAGAAAGCTAATTTAAATAGATACATTTTAAGACATGATTTAAACAGACAATAATTTTCTTGTGAGGATTGTGAAGAGAATTCCACAGACAAGGAACACAGCTGGACCCCATAAAGTGACTAAATGAACAGTGGGTACAACAAGAGAGACAGATGAAGAAGATTGAAGAGTATGCTTCGGGGTGTAGATATTAAGCAATTCAGAGAGATATGAGGGTGCAAGATTGTGAAGAGCTTTAAAAGTGAGAAGAGGATTCTTACTCTACCTGATATTTAACATGAAGCCAATGTAGAGGATTGAGGACAGGAGAGATATCCTCATTTGAAAACGTTCTAGTAATTATGCGGGCAGCTGAGTTCTGGGCCAAGTGAAAGTCATGCAGGAGTATGCATGAGGTATATCCCAAATAGAAGAGAGTTACAATAACCAATGCATGAAATTACTAGAGCATGAGCAAGAATGGCTGTGGAATTGGATGTGAGATATGGACGAAGATGGCTAATGTTCCGTAGGACAACACCCAGACTCTTAACCTTTTAGAAAAATATCCTAAATGAGAATCCATCATTATGCATCCATCCACAAAAATCCATCATTATGTAATGCCTATGGTAACACAATAATTAGTTTGCTGAAAATGCACTATATGTATATATGATATGATATGATATATATATTTATATTTTTTTTATATTTAGGACATTATATATATATATATATATATATATATATATATATATATATATATATATATATATATATATATATATATATATATATATATATATATATATATATATGTCCTAAATATAAAAATGGTGCACTGGCAGAGAGTGTTTTTGACTTTTCTGATTTGGCTAACTTATTGTGGGCCACTCCCCTGACATGTTTTTTGCACTTTACAGAGCTTTAGGCTGACACTGAGACAGGTGTGATTTAGTTGTGTCTGCAAGGTAGTTTGGGCATTTTCTGTTCCCTGGAATTAACAACTCCAAGAAGTGCAATTTTTCAGCAAACTAATTATTATGTTACCATGAGCATTACATAATGATGGATTTTTGTGTGTCAGTGTTTTGGAACAGTAATGAATGATTCACATGGCAGGATTCTGAGAGGACAAACTATTTCTGCCTTTTTTTTAATTTATTTCGTAACTACCCTTACAAAAAAGAAGTTTACATAAGTAGTACATTAGTATACTTCTTTTAAAATAAAAAATAAGAAATTCTACATTTTTTTTATACTTATATGTACTTCTCAGTACAAATATACTTAAAATTGTACTTAAGTATACTTGACTTATAAGATATTTGGCCTTTGTAGTCGAGCTATACTTAAATCAATTATTCATATACTTGGCTTGTAATGTGATTAATATTTTGATTGACTAACCTATTCAATTTTTTCCCTTTTTTTATAGCTACATAGTTTTACACACAGTCTTATTTAACTTAAATTGTTTTAAAATATTGATCAGAATATTGTTTAAAAGTTACAATATGGCTGGCTTAAAATTAACCCAAAATTGGTTTGGAAATAAAAAAAATCAGACACACAATTACTTGAGGCAACAATAATGATCAAAAGGTAAACCTTTATTAATAAGCAATTTAATAAATGTTTATTGCTTAATTATTATTAATTAAACTAAATAATAATGATAATTTATTACAAATATTAATAAATGATCATTTCCAGCATACCGTAATAGCTGAGTTAAATAAAACTACCCAGCAGGTTGGTGAACCCAGCATTTTTTAGAGTGTAGTAGGTATGTTTTGAAGCATGGCACCTTAGGCATCTAAGCTGGTCCTTAGTTGGTCATGAGCTAGTTATAAGTTAGTAGGCTAACTGAGCTGGAGCTAGTTTCTTAAGACTTGCACTTGGCCAGCTTAAACCAGCTCATGACCAGCTTAAACTAGCTCAAATCAGCGGCCATAAAACCTTAAAAACCAGCATATGCTGTTTTTCTTCCAGCAGAGTAGTGATCTGTGGTATTTTTGACACTGTCCTTGTCAAGGGCTACAAACATTCACATGTCTGTCTGTCTTTCTTTCTCCCTGCAGTCCTCCCTCTTCCTCATCCTTTGGAAGGAAACCCCCACTTTCCTGTTCAGTATCCAGCCACATAAAGTTTCCTCTTCTCAACCAATCTCATTTCCTGCCGAGGATTCACATGTCCTTGCCACAAACACACTCTGGAGTGGAGGACAGGTATAGTGTGTGAGGTTTAGACTGTGCATATCTTATGATCTTATAACATACTGAGACATATAGTCACATCACAAAGGCAGGTGGTGTTGTTGTAGGCATACGTGCAACTATGAGCATTTCCCAGTAGTCTGAATTTTTTCCCCTTCATTTTGAAGTAGTCTATAATCTTTGTAATCTAGCAAAACATCGAACTTTTTTCTATCCCGAAGTACATTTTTCGTCTCAACCGTTTCCTAATTAAGACAGTTCAGAAATAGGCCCATTGAGCCATATGCACTCAAACCAGTGCTAGACATAAACTTTTTAGTGAACCCTTGGCCTATATGTACAAAGACAACACCGGTAACAACACAAAAGGTAAATATTTCCAGATGTTTTTTAACTACTTCATTTATTTCGCGAAATACCGTCTCTCGAGAGCAAACGCCTTGCATGCAGGCCTAAATATAAACAGTAGGCTAAAGCTGTAGCTGCGAAATCTCATATGCTTTAATCGTCGTCAACACAGCAATGTTGCGCTGCCCTCTACCGACGGATATTTGCAATAACGCAGGAAAATGAATTCTGTTATTTTATGCTCTAAAAAATAGATATTTCTGTTTTAAGACTAACTTTCTGTTAGTCCGCAGCATACAATGCTCTACTTTAAGCTTTTTATATAGCCTATATAAAGATACTCACTGTTTTACAATAAATTATTTTACATGTTTGTTTTTTAATTCCTTATTATATATTCCTCATTTTCAATGTAGTTTAATAGCATTAGGCCGACAGACCTTCTGCAATTACTTATAATTTATTCTTATAGGGTATTATTAATTTTATTAGAAAGGGAAACAATGTTTTGGTTCTAGATGAATGGTAGGCTACTTTTTTATTTTTCTAACACGATGCCATACGACTGGGATTTTGGAATGAATTTCTGAACTATTTTTCTGAACCATTTTCCTGTGAACTGAAACAGACACTGAATGCCTACATTTTCCGTATTTGCACAACATATTCTTGAATTAGCCTACCATCATTTGCTGATTCTTTAAACGATAAAAATAAAAAAAGACAAAAAAAGAGCGGGGGGGGGGGGGGGGGCTTTTCTTTTATCTGTTTTCTTTTTATCTTTTAAAGAATGAACAAGTGAGGGAGGTTACGTGATCGCAATCACCGATAATATCACTTGCGTCATGCAAGAATGCAGGGCCATGGAATTACTAAAGGAATTCTACGGGAGCGCGCAGTCTCGTCACTTTGGAAAGTGAAAGTGAATTGCTGTATGTAAACAGTGCACTGTAACAATGAGGGATTACCACTAGCTTGAATTGTGTCATCACCTCACACAAACGGTTTGATGATGTCACCCTAAACAAGAACGCGTGCAATTGCCCTTGAATAGGATAATGTTGCACATTTTGAGCATGCTTTTATTATTTAAATCAATAAAATGTAAGAGTAACAAAGTTTAAAAACTTTCTTTTTGAAAAATTAACAGAGAACTAATGCGAGATTTTGGCTGCCATACGGAAGAAATAAGATTTTGGCATCAAACTTGTTTTGATGATGTCATTGCTTCGCCAACATAATAATATAGTGATTATGAAATTTGCGAGATCTCTCTCGCTGTGCTTTCACCGAAGAAGATAATCACGTGATTCTTTCATTTTCTCCTTCTGAAAACTTCCAAGTGTGATAGGCTACCGCAGGGCTTCCCACGTTATGCACCTGCTGAAGGAAATGCAAATGAATAGGGTATTTTCTTTTTTTTGGGAGAATATATAGCCAAGCTCTTGCAAGGAACTAGTATCCATATCGTAGTATTCATATCGTTTGAATTGTAGCACTGCACATGCACTGCTGTCAATATAAAACCATTATGAGAACTTTTTTGTGTTTTCTGTGGCTTTTCATTTTTCCGACCCTATCGGCAGAATCCTTTCAGGAGAGAAGGGATTTGCTTCTACAAACAATTAAACTTCTGCATGCACTGGTGAGTAGCCTATCTATCTATCTATCTATCTATCTATCTATCTATCTATCTATCTATCTATCTATCTATCTATCTATCTATCTATCTATCTATCTATCTATCTATCTATCTATCTATCTATCTATAGGCCTACGCCTATATTTGTATTATTATTAGCCATTAAGCTATTGAATACTACCTACCTAAAATTATAGTGGGATTTGCTACCTTAAAGGGTTAGTTCACTTTAAAATGAAAATTCTGTCATCCTTTACTCACCCTCAAGTTGTTTCAAGCCTGCATTCATTTTTTTTCTTTAGCTGAACACAAAGGAATATATTTTGAAGAATGTCAGTAACCAAACAATTAACTGGAGCCATTGACTTCCACAGTAGGAAAAAAAATTACTATGGAAGTCAATGGCTCCAGTTAACTGTTTGTTACTGACATTCTTTAAAATATATTTCCTTGGGTTCAGCGGAAGAAAGAAATTCATACAGGTTTGAAACAACTTGAGGATGAGTAAAGAATGACAGAATTTTCATTTTAAAGTGAACTGTCCCTTTAAGTAACCTATTATGAAAACCTGAAGTAAAATTATTTTTCATTGTTAGTTCATGATGCCTATTCGTTAAATTTGAACAAAACTGTTACAGCAATGTTATTGCCTACTGGTGAAGAACACCCTAAACTTGAACCTGTTTTTCTCTCTCTCAAAGGGCCCAAAAGAATGCCGAGCAGAGGTGCTAAATGCGGCGCCTGGTCCGTTCACGAGTCTTCCCAAAAAGGTAGACAACACAATATAATCATACAGTGCTGTGCACATAAATGTTAAATCCTGGAAGTATATCTTCCTGCGGGGTTTTATTTGCAGTCTCACTCAAAACCAGGTCTCTGTATTTTTCAATGAGCCCAGAGAACTTGATTTGCTGGTTCGGGTGTGGCATAATAATACTTTGCAGTGATCGCCGGACATATTTAGCACTTTTGGTGTTAGGCATTGTTATTAGCACACTGACCGTTTGTTTGATCTTTTCCCCCTCATGTGGATAAAAACAGGAAATACACCAGGCACTGAAGATATTATATAACTCTACCTTTGAGCTCTTCAAAAAGAAAATAGCCCATGGTCACTGGAATGAAGATGCATTCCAAAATCTAATGGCGCACCTCAACCGGCAAGCTAAATCAAATAGCGTGAGTCACGGGCATTAGTTGGGCTGAATCACCATTTCCTTTTCATTGTCGAAAATTCTAGATTTTAATTCAAAATATTGTTAATATCTAGGTCCCGGTGGTGAGCTCTGAACTGGAGACGCTGGTCAAGAACTTCAAGCTGCTTGAACATTTTCTTGAAAAGGAGGTGAGCTATGCAGCAAATAACGCGCTATACGACAACGAGCCTGTGTTTGTAGTTTCATAGTTCAGATATGCATGATTAATATGTGACCTTTCTGTCCTCCAGAACTTTAGCCGCTGCGCGTGGGAGATTGCGCGCAATCAGATTTTGCTCGTCATGGACCACTTGAGCAGGAAGAGAGCACATAGAAAGAGACACAACTAGCCTCATTATATGTTACATGTTGTAAATTAAATGCTGTCTGTAATTTATTAATATGTTATTTTATTGTTTTTATTGTGCACTTTTCACTTTCCATTGAAGTCGATTTGGTCAAATGAACGTGGGGGGGGGGGGGGGGAATGAAGGAATTTACAGATTAATTTGCCATTTTCTTGACTGGCTTTAATGGCTCTGCACTTAGCGCTTAGAAACACATTTTTTTAGAATACAACAACTAATCTAGACTACACTAAAAAGTACATTGAGCAAATAACCGAATATTGTCTAATATTATCTGTTTATCCACGGCATGTGAAGGGCATGTTATTTACATGTTGAATGTATTTTATAGCTATGAATGTCTATGTAACGAATGTGTGGCTGGACACATAAGATGTGTAAATCGGTCACTTCACCAATGTTAATACAAAATAAATTATATAAATGTATATGTACACTCGTCTCTCAAATTATTTCATATATTCAGTAATATGGGGGAGGTATTTTCTGTCTCTGGAAAATAGCGCTATATATGACATTGTATTATGAATATCAAAGTTTGTTTGTGTTTATTTGTTAATGAAGTATGATTTGTGGAGTAAAAGTTATGATTAGTAAAATATAAAATTATAACCTACCCTTTGACCGCCTACTAGAATTACCACAGAAGGCGCCAAATATATGGCACGTAGTTATACTTATTATTATTTTTTTATTATTAAATGTAATTATTTTGTAATTAATGGGGTTATTTAATATTTCCATGAATTAGATATACATTTCAGACATCTTCGCTTTTATTAAACACTATAGGTTAATTCAAATCATTCAATTTGATTTTGCAATTTATCTATTATGACCTCTTCACTTAAAATATGGGCAATTAAATGTGTAAATATTTATATTTACACACATACAAATTAGAATAATATAATAATTTTACCTTTCAGATAAATCTTTTTACTGGGGTTCTGCTTTGTTTGTCATCAGTTATTTAATTATTATCAACTCAATTGTCAAAATAAAATTTAAATAGAACATTAATGTAGTATTTCACACACAGTATTTAGAACATCTCCTGGGACCCAGTAATAGACTTTTGTCCACTATAGTGGACATTACATTTTAATGAGTTTCTGTGACATCACACACGTCACAGTTTTGAGTCAGGATGTCCTGTAAAGAGCACATTCGGGGCTCTATACAGATACCAAATGTTTGGAGGTTTCACCAGGACAGTAACATCTTGGTCTTTAAAATGGCTGACATTAATGCTTAGCACTCTTATGAAAATATTATAATAATTTGTAATTAAAATTAAAATCTGATACATTTTCAAATTGTTTGTTATAAATCAACATCTCAGGAAGGTTTGATTAGGTTTCTAATCAAAATATGACTTTTTGTTACAAAACAGGGCGCTGATTTCATAAATGTCCACTGTAGAGGACACCAGGATTTAAATCATGTTTATCAGTCTGAACACACAACAAGTGAATAGAAAAAATACATATCAATATTCCTATGAAATATTACATATTATTTTGAAAATGTTGCCAACTATTACTCCCATTATTACTCTTCTTTTTTTCCATGACATGTTGCACCAAGAACCCATTAATATGAAAATAAGATGCAGTGTATACACTGAATGGGAAAATCCAATGGCCATTTTATCCACATGTTGCATAAAGTAAAAATGTATATCAATGCATTCAGTTATATCTTTCTTTGTTTAATAAAAATCCTGAAACCTAAATATGATTGGTAAATGAAAAATAAATCCTAATGTGTATAGTGTGTATTGTGTGTAAATATATACACACAAAACAATTTGTTTCTTATGCTCTAAACAATGTAATGACATGAAAAATTTACTTTTTTCTGGGTACTATAATATATATCAACAACAACAACAAAAACAACTTTGAACATGATCATTTACAAAGAGAAGAAGAAGTCGTCAGTACTGTTCGCATCTCTTTGGCTCTGTCCTCATGCAATATTCGACAGATGGAGGCGACAACTGTGGTCGAAAGACATCAAACACAGGTATCGATGATTGAACTACGAAACAAGAAGGCCACTCTCACGCAAATATTTTCTCCCCCTAACTTTCTACCACTTTTACTAATACTGTAAACAAAAGTCTTACATATGAACTCAACAAACTGCGGTCAAAACTCAAAACTAGATCTGTTTCAATTAATATTGAACAGGCTCTTTGAAGGTGATTTTTAGAAGCTACCAATGTTGCCATCTACAGTTGAATACGTGCAACATCAATGATAGGAAAAACGGAGTGGCCTAGCCTACATGTTGCCTAAAGCTGTTTGATTTAATCTTACAAAAAGTGAATAGTCATCAACGCACCCACACTGTAAAAAAGTTGCTGCCTTAAATTTTTAAGTACAATCAATTTGAATGACTAAGTAATTTAAACTTAAATTAGACCTACATTAAGCTGACCAAAAAAAGACCTGTATTTTGTATAACTAAAAATACTTAACTAAAATACATAACTTATTTTGGTGAGTTTATAGCCTATATTTGATCAAAAATACAGATTTTTTTTTTAAATATAGTGATATATTATTACAATTTAAAATATTTGTTTTTCAATTTATTATACTTTAAATTGTCATTTATTTCTGTGATGCAAAGCTGACTTTTCAGGATCGTTACTCCAGTCTTCAGTGTACCTTTTTACTTCAGAAATCACTCTTATATTCTGATTTATTATTAGTGTTGGAAACAGTTCTGCTGCCTAATATATTTGATGAATACAAGGTTCAAAAGAACTGCATTTATTCAAAATAAAAACATATTCAAATAATATAAATATCCTTTACTATCAGTTTTTTAATCAATTTAACACATTCTTGCTGAATAAAATTATTGATTTATTTCAAAAAAAGAAAAAAAAGACTGATCCCAAATGACATTGTTGTTACAAAATATTTGAAATCATTAGCTTTTTTTTTTCTTCTTCTTTTTTAAAAACTTTTTATTCATCAAGAACTGTTTCCCACTTTGAAAACGAAAAATCATATTAGAATGATTTCTGAAGGATCATGTGACACTGAAAACTGGAGGAATGATAGGCCGTATGGCACTGTGTATATATATATATATATATATATATATATATATATATATATATATATATATATATATATATATATATATATATATATATATATATATATATATATATATATATATACCCACACACAATGCTCTGGTTGACTGTTAGTATCATTCATAGGCTATTCATTTATTCACAAGCTTGAAATGTTATAGCCTACACTGTTCCAAAACACAGTATGCTATATAAATAGCCTCGATTAATCCTTAAATTATATATTAGGCTACTTTCTATAAGAAAATGCAACAAATAATTTATAAAAATAAAAATATAAATTTTTTATAAATAAAAAAATAGGCCTAAAAATAAAATAAAAACAACACAATTGCCGAAAAAACCTAATCAAAGCAAATACAATTATAGGCTAAATACTTTCACTAAATCCATTTTTTCTTGCGTAATGCGTAGCCTGCTGACAAAAGATGTGAAATTAGCCCACATTTCATATTGCACCATCATGAGAAAGTGCGGTGAAATCCAGCGAGAGCTGTTACGTCAGCACGTTGCGTAAACAAAGCGTAACATCACACAGAACAGAAAGTGGATTTCCATACGCTAGACCTGGCTAGCCCGCAGATCAACCAACTTCGAGTTTGGATTTGGAAACGTCCCGACCTTGAAATACTTTGGAACCAGGTAATTATTTTGACCCGTGGGATTCTTTTAACTTAAACGAAGTTGCTAATAGCATTATTATTGCGTGTAAGTTTGTGTGCTTTTTGCGTTGGCGTCTAAGTTAAAGACAGTTAACGTTAAGCCTAAATGTTAAACTATAACGACATAGGGTTATTATTTGTTTTTACCTCTTTTCTAAATACAATATGAATAATTTTATTGTCTATTATTGTATTTCTATTAAAGTATGTTCTATTAACTAAAGCAGGGCAGGTAGGCTACGTCTTTTGTGTGTGTAGCCTTTACGCACGAAAGTGAAAGTGGGAATGTCCGCATAGTTCGATTTTGCTTTCCATACTTCCGAATAAATCCAACTCTGCACCATGTCCCTGCAATATTCTCTCAAGCGACAGTGTAGAAAACTACTGAATGCATACAAAGATGAAGACTCAAATGTGGACATATATTTTTCTGATATTTCTAACTCTGCAGAATCAATGCTCGGCTTGCGAATGGCTCGGCCGATACAGGATGATAAGCAACGAGTCTCTGAGCCTCCTTAAGGACATGGTAAGCACACTTTAAACATTTATGCTTTATTTGTGAATGATTATTAGATATAGTGACAATGCCGCTAGTTCTACAATAGACTTCTGCAAACAGCTAGCTTCTGCTGCAACTGTTCTTTAAAATACATTTTCAATGATTTGTGCAAAAGATTTTTCCTTACATATATCCATATTGTTAATTGAACCTTACAGAATCATTCGCAATTATTTGGGATACTATGCAATGTTTATCTATCGAGGGATGCTGTCACTGGTTCTGTAAAAGAAACAAAAATATATTGCTGTATATTGGAAAATGTCATGCAATACATTAGGCAATATATTCACATATATGGGATTTAATATTTATATTTTCCAATATATTGCAGTATATTGAAAGTGGCAATCATTTGTATATTTTGCAATTTATTACCTGAATATATATTTTATAATATATTATTCCATATATTTACAATATATTAAAATATATTTCAAGTAATATATTGGTAAATATATTTTCCTTTCATTAGGGTCATCATTACGTTACATCTTTGCTTCTATCCTTTTATTGTTGTCACAACAATTTCTGTTGTTTATACTCCATATTATAGTTCCTACATTCTCAAATCTTCATTTGTAATTCAGTGTGGTTGCCAAAGTGCAATGCACTAACCACTGCGGGATGGCAACACTTTGATTTTATTAAAAATTGAAGGCAGCATGTTTTCATTTTGGGGTTGATGTCTGTGACAGCAATGTCATATGGAGCATATCTAAAATTACAAATTGTACTCTTGTCTTATAGGGTGGAAAATATATTGAGGATACCAGGGTGCCGTTTCCAGGGCCCTTGTACAACTGGATAGACAATGCTAAGGTTTGTAGAACTTTATTTAGCAGCGCTTGAACTGAGCGCAGACTTTTCATCCCGTAAATAACACTTTTAAATACATTTTTAATAATAAACAGGTAATGTTTATAATGTGAAGGATCCGGTTACCTACACATGCGTTGTGTCTCCTTACAGGTGGAGGACCAGGTGAAGTTTCTTGCCCTGACCTTAGATCATATCATCCGCCTCATGGATGCCAGGGAGCACATGAGTTCAGTGCAATGGAACCTGAAGACTGTAGAACATTTTCTAACTGTCCTGAACAGGCAGTTATCTGATCTTAAAGAATGTGTAAGTCTTGTGTGAAAGTGCATTTGGAAACTCTTTTCAGAATCCCACTCTATGAATTACATATAATCCTACATATTTTATAATAGTAATAGACTACCAACTTCCTCTTAATACTACAAATGCTGTTGTTCGGATAAAAAGCTAAATTGATAAGTCCCTAGCAATAAATGCGTTTAAATGAGACAGCGACTAATGTTAAAAAGATATGATTGTAGAGGTATATAGACACTGTAGAATATCAGTAGAATATCTTTCATTGTTCATATAAACTATTAATGATATTTTTGCTAATTGTTTACATTTTGTTGACTTTTTTTAGGTGGATCGATACCATCAGCCATCACACAAGGAGTACTACGAGATAAAGATTAAAAGGCACTTCAGGACTTTGAAGAAGATTCTAAAGAAAAAAGTATGTTTGGTTGCATAATATTATATTATATGTGTGTGTATTTCTACTCTTTGTCATCAGCTTGGTTTTCTTAGTACCATAAGAGTGTAAAGAGTATAAGTAATTGCTTTCTTCCATAGAAAATGCAAAGTCAGTTGTACTAAGCTAACGTTGTTCCTCTTGTATTTTCAGGAATATAGTGCCCTTGCATGGGAGCAGATCCGGAGAGCTGTGAGACATCACCTTCAGAGGATGGACATCATCGCAAGCACTGCCAAGTCCTTGCTCAAAGTTTAACAGACGATCAGACAATAATGACAGAAGAATGACTTGAGACACATTCCATAGAGTGAAGAAAAGTTACTTTAAACAATGCCTTACAAACAAAAACTGTAAAAAACTGAATGTAACAAATGTATTTATTTACATATTCCATTGATATGTACGTAGCCTATAGAATTATGTTTTGCCTAATGGCTAGTGTTTTAATGTAGAGTTTACCGTATGTGTTTCCTATGAAAACTTGAAGTATTCAGATAAAGCAAGCTAATTATTTTTCTAATTTTACTTTGGTGCAAATAGGCCTCTGTGCCTAAACTTTACTCTGTTTTTTTGCTGTGAAAAAAAATGTTAAAAAGAAAAAGTGTTAAAAAAGAAACAAGCATGCTATCTCAGATCAATGGTTTTAATTAACTCTGTTGGTTATGTTATGTTGTGATGCTCAGGAATATTAGGTATAAATCATGATATTTTTTTTAGGTATTATTTATACTTAATTTAATTTACATATTTTTGAGCACAATTTTCTAACCCTGAATATTTATATGTACTGTTTTTTATAGTTATTTATTTATTTATTTATTGTCTCTGCTCGTAAAATGTTTTTGTACTTTCAAATAAAAATTATTTATAAATAATCTATAAAGCGTTTCTTCTATATATTATTCCTAAATAAGTAGAGGGCTGACAATCCTATACACTTATCCTACTGTGGTTCTTCAGAGAGCTTTGCCTATATGGTATAAAATTGCAACCTCATTTTTATTCTAATTTCCAGACATTTTTATAATGCAAATGCTTTATGAAATGCTTTACCTTTAAGGGACATCCCCGCAGAGGTGCAGAAATGGCTCATGCAGCTCTTCTCGACGGGTGGCGCCAAAGTCATATCTGGGGTTCCAATCAAACTTTCCTCTGTGAGACTTTTTAGTGTCCATACTTAGGCTACTTTTAAATTCGATCTGTTGTCGACTAATGAATACGTTGTACCCAGAATTCATTTTTTATTCGACTATAGGATAATCCCAATAGTTTAAAAAAACCTGACAAAATCCTGGCTCATACAGCAACAACAGTTTGACCACGTGTGATCACATGTCAAACATTTTTCCCTTTTGTTTGTGGGGATTGCTTCTTAAAGAAGATACTGTTGCATCTGTCCCTATTTAAGTAAACTATTAATAAATAAATAGGACGCGTTTATGTACAGGTCCTTCTCAAAAAATTAGCATATTGTGATAAAGTTCATTATTTTCCATAATATAATGATAAAAATTAAATGTTCATTTATTTTAGATTCATTGCACACCAATTGAAATATTTCAGGTATTTTATTGTTTTAGTACTGATGATTTTGGCATACAGCTCATGAAAACCCAAAATTTACATCTAAAAAAAATTAGCATATCATGAAAAGGTTCTCTGAACGAGCTATTAACCTAATCATCTGAATCAACTAATTAACTCTAAACACCTGCAAAAGATTCCTGAGGCTTTTAAAAACTCCCAGCCTGGTTCATTACTCAAAACCGCAATCATGGGTAAGACTGCCGACCTGACTGCTGTCCAGAAGGCCATCATTGACACCCTCAAGCGAGAGGGTAAGACACAGAAAGAAATTTCTGAACGAATAGGCTGTTCCCGGAGTGCTGTATCAAGCACCTCAGTAGGAAGTCTGTGGGAAGGAAAAAGTGTGGCAAAAAACGCTGCACAACGAGAAGAGGTGACCGGACCCTGAGGAAGATTGTGGAGAAGGACCGATTCCAGACCTTTGGAGTAGAGAGTTTGGAGTAGAAACATCCAGAGCCACCGTGCACAGGCGTGTGCAGGAAATGGGCCACAGGTGCCGCATTCCCCAGGTCAAGCCACTTTGGGCTACAGAGAAGCAGCACTGGACTGTTGCTCAGTGCTCCAAAGTACTTTTTTCAGATGAAAGCAAATTTTGCATGTCATTCGGAAGTCAAGGTGCCAGAGTCTGGAGGAAGACTGGGGAGAAGGAAATGCCAAAATGCCTGAAGTCCAGTGTCAAGTACCCACAGTCAGTGATGGTCTGGGGTGCCATGTCAGCTGCTGGTGTTGGTCCACTGTGTTTTATCAAGGGCAGGGTCAATGCAGCTAGCTATCAGGAGATTTTGGGGCACTTCATGCTTCCATCTGCTGAAAAGCTTTATGGAGATGAAGATTTAGTTTTTCAGCACGACCTGGCACCTGCTCAGTGCCAAAACCACTGGTAAATGGTTTACTGACCATGGTATTACTGTGCTCAACTCTCCTGACCTGAACCCCATAGAGAATCTGTGGGATATTGTGAAGAGAAAGTTGAGAGACGCAAGACCCAACACTCTGGATGAGCTTAAGGCCGCTATTGAAGCATCCTGGGCCTCCATAACACCTCAGCAGTGCCACAGGCTGATCGCCTCCATGCCACGCCGCATTGAAGCAGTCATTTCTGCAAAAGGATTCCCGACCAAGTATTGAGTGCATAACTGAACATAATTATTTGAAGGTTGACTTTTTTTGTATTAAAAACACTTTTCTTTTATTGGTCGGATGAAATATGCTAATTTTTTGAGATAGGAATTTTGGGTTTTCATGAGCTGTATGCCAAAATCATCAGTATTAAAACAATAAAAGACCTGAAATATTTCAGTTGGTGTGCAATGAATCTAAGATATATCTAAAATATATGAAAGTTTAATTTTTATCATTACATTATGGAAAATAATTAACTTTATTACAATATGCTATTTTTTTGAGAAGGACCTGTATGTTCCACACTTGATCTAATGATGAAAGTGCGTATATATAGCATGCATTGTTTTTATCGTGCAATTTATACGCAAAAAATAGTTTCTGTGTGCATATGATACGGCACCTTTGGGTAGGATTACAGGTGGTGTGGGTCCGTATTAGCCTACATGCTATAAAGTGCGTATCATATGCACGCAAAAACTCATTTTTGCGTATTCTGCTAAATAAATACAGTTATAGAAGGGCTATGCACTTTCATGAGATCTGTCCAACACAATCTCATGGTCATATGCTTTTGTTTTCTTGATATTTTAAGATTTATTTGTGAAATGTGGCGGTAAACTAATGTTTTTTCCGAGAGGCTACACTTTAACCCAGTTTTTACCAAAACAGAAAAGAGGATGAATGAGTTAGAAAGGCCCGATGGGTAGGCCTAATAATATGGGCTGTCAACAATGCTGGAAATACTAACACGCCCTTAAGAACTAATATGTAACCAACACAATAAAGAATTATTAATTAATCACAATATTAATGTGTCTGAGACATAATCAATCATCCTTTTCTCTGAATAGTCATAAAATGCATCACTGATTATTCAAGTGTTATAGTCACTCTGCAAGAAATAGTGATCTGGACCATTATTTTAAAGTGAAAAGATTGTTTTTTAACTTTAAAATAATGGTCCAGATCACTAGTAGTTCTACAAGCATTTACTGTCTGTGAGATCCGCAAGTGGTCAGGGAGAGCATTCACAGACTAGGGGCTGCTGAGCAGAAAGCCCGATCTCCCACAGTACAGAGATTGGTCCTGGGAGTCCTGAGAAGACAAGTCGAATCAGAACGGAGGTTAACTGTGGATGTTTGTGTGGTGAGGAGTTCCTTGAGATGGGTGGGTGCGTCACCATGGATGCACTGGTGGGTAAGGAGGGAGATCTTGTACTCAATTCTAAGCGAGACAGGAAGCCAGTGGAGTGATTTGAGAATGGGGGTGATATGGTCATATCTGCGCACCCTTATCAGGATCCTAGCAGCGCTGTTCTGAATATACTGCAGCTTCTGTAATGGGGGATGAACTTGTCCTTAAAGTTGAGTATCCTCAGCATCGCAGTGAAAAGAAATCCCATGCCGGCTAATGACATGGCCAAGGAGTAGCATATAGAGGATGAACAGAGTGGGGCCAAGCCCTAAGCCATACCGCAGGTGATGTTGTGTGACAGGGATGTAGCTTCTCCCAGTGCAACATATTCAGTTCTCCCAGTAAGATGAGATGAAAACCAGTTTAGGACAGAGTCAGAGAGACAGATGACAGAATGTAAATGGTGAAGGAGGATGTTATGATGGCATGATGTTGACAGCATCTGCCGCCATCAAAAGGTAATTTGTGACTGTCCAAAGCATTTGTCTCCGGTGCGGAAACCAGACTGAAATTTGTTTTAAATGGACCTAAAGCTGTGCAGCAACACTTTTTCCAGCACCTTAGAGAGGTATGGAAAGTTGGAGATGGTCAGTTGTCAATAATATCTGGGTCTAAAGGTTTTTTTTAAAGAAGTGGTCTGATGATATCAGTTTTTAGTGATGTAGGAACATGGCCAGCCTGGAGGGAATTATTAATAATCTTGGTTATAAGGGGACTTAAAACACAGAGGTTAGATTTTACCAAGGCTGTGGGAAAGGGATCCAGTGCACAGGTGGATGGTTTCATCTTTCTGATGATGTCCTCAACCTAGCGCTGTGTGATGATGGAGAAGCAGCAGAGATGTTGGAAAGTCCCAGGCTGTGGATCAGCAATCGGGACAGTCAGAGCGGAGGTGCTAGATGAACGTGGAAGGTGTCAACTTTTTCCTTAAAAAAGGTCATGAACTTGTTGCACCTCTCAAATGTGGCTTCTGAAAGAGAGCGAGTTTGCAGTTTGAGGATGTGATTTATAGTGGAGAAAAGCTGCATGGAATTTCCAGGGTTATTGTTGATGATGCAAGAGTAGAACTGCATGTGACTGAGCATCTCTCATGGACCTTTGCATAGGCCTTCTGATGATCTCTATAGGCCTGCTTATGACAGTGACCCTCCAGGACTGAGTTTAGATACCCCTAACCTAGGCATACTGAAATAAAAAACAAAAAGAGGTATAAATACAACTTGGGTACGCTGTAACATGTTTCATTTATGTTAAAACTGTCGCAGTCTTGCTGTTACAACTGACCCAAAGTCTTGTAGCCATGAGCTCACCTAACAGCTAACAGCCAAAACATTAGCACTAACAACTTGCCTGAAAAATATCTACAAAAACACACAATAAACAATGTAACTTGATGAGTTTAACTATAAGGCAAGATTTGCCTAACAAAAAGTAGTAAAAAAAGTTAAAAAAGTTACTCTCTTACATAAAAATGTCCTAGTCTAAAATTGTATCTGTCTGCCACAGGGCGTTAGAATAAACAGAGCATGTTTGAAGTGAATCAGGTGATTTGTAACTGCCGTGGCAAATTCTAAGTCCCAATTGTCTTCAATATGTCAACGAATATCTCTGGGTTGAAGTTCCAGGTCTCAGGAAGGTGAACTTTATTGTATGAACAACAAAGTGAGATGCCAGCTGAACATCTGACCATCTCCTCCTCGGCTCACACTTTTATACAGTTCTAACTCGTGATCTCATTTGCAGGTGTATTACTCCTCACACTCTTGCCACAGTTACTCCATTCATGGACTTATCTAGTCTTCTTTGTAAGGGTGGCCGACTGCCAATTGTTTTCCTTTTTCATCCAATGAACATCATTCTATGTATCTTTCTTGATAGTCACCTCATAGTTTTTCTCATAGAAATGCCATTCTATCCTAAAGGGCCGCACGGCAACATTATCACTGGTTTGATGTTAATTATGACCATGCTGACTTATCACCTGCATCCCACACAACAAGTTTAATCATACTTTGTTGGCGCTTCTATATATATATATATATATATATATATATATATATATATATATATATATATATATATATATATATATATATATATATATATATATATATATATATATATACACCTTTCTTGATGTAGAGTCTAAGTCTACTAAAAATAAATGAATTTCCTCCACATAACTTGTTTCTGATTGGAATCGGAGGTGTTCGGACCCCAGGTGTATAGCCTACTCATTAGTCCTGCATTACATCCTGCATAGTTATTAATGACAGACCATTATTCTAAAGAGTTACCTTCCGATGTTATGAAACACAAAATGTTACAAGGTTGTAGGCTAAATAAAACAAAGGCTATATCGCTACTTTACCCCAAAATAGTATTTAATTCGTTCAAAATGTTGAATTTGTGTTTTAGCCTACATGTTTGTTTTAAATCAGTTATAAAATTTACTTGCAATTTCTAAGAGAAAATGGTTTCTACACCGAACATATTAAGCGTGTACGAAATGGTTCACACTTTTCCAAAGTGATTATCTTGAAGCAGTTATAGCTACGCGTTTCCGTCAGAGTCATTTAAATATGATTGAACATTTTTCTTAGATCATAAATAAATTATCCATAGCATACAAAACTGTAGCACATACAAACAAACAAATAGCACAACAAAATCTTTATTTCTTGTTTAGGCTATTGTTTTGTCTCATTCAACCAATTTAACAAATCCATGATGATTCATTTAAAGGAAACTATTATTATACTTTTTTGAATCCGTTGGTCTCAGGCTCAGTTCCATAATGATGCACAAGCAATAGGCTAATGATATAGTCTGCGTTTTTTTTCCAGATAGGCTGGTTCTACTCAACAGCAGAGGCTAAATGAAATTTCAGGCGCTTCGTACGTTAACACTGGTTAAGATGGAATGTTCCGCTATTGAATGATGACGGTGTGGTTATTATTAATATAGCGCACACTCATTATTAGCTAAAGTGGAACACAACCTGCCACACGCGCTGAATCGGCAGAATTGAATTCATAGAACGCGCGAGCACCTGGGCTTAAATGCTCGTGTGGTTTTGGGCGCGTGGGAAGTGAACTTGTGCATGCGGTGGATCGTTGGCAGTTATGATTCGCTGATGTGGGTTGATGCAACACATCAAATGGGTGTTTCTCATTATCTGAGAAAATCTCTCATCGTTTTTATGAAAGAAACCACCCGGTCATTCATTGAAAGAAATGGGACTTGCCCAGCAGCTTTGTTTTTTTTTTTCTCTCGAGTTGAGTGTGAAAAGTGAAAATGGCACAAACCATACGTAGCCTATTCTACCACCCTTCGCTCTCCTGACGAAGATGCAATTAAACTGTCATTTAAAAAAGCACAATCATATAGGCTTCTATGTGAAAATGAAGGCGGGGGCATATTCATATTCCTTATTGTTTTGATTTTTTTCTTCTTCAACGTGAAAGTCAAAGGCTTTATTGCAAATTTCTCCCATTTTACGGTTTGTGGTGTATTTTTGGTTGACCTAGAAAACCCAAATGTCAATAATCCAAATAATTACTTTGGAATTACTAAGAATTAAATACTGTTTCTCTGTTTTCTACTTATAGAATATTTACCAGAATGACTTTAGGGCTTTGTGTCTAACAGAAAAAACAGACGATATAACAAAGATCCAAACTAACAAACTATCAAAACAATATTAGGCTATTTTAAAGAAATATGTCATAAATACACGTTTTAATCCAAGCATTTCAAAAGATTTCAAAAACAGAAATATTGTAAAAAATGAAACGTCTCGGACATATTAAGTTGTCAATCTTTACAGAACCTGTTGGTTACTCTGAAGTCAAATATAACAGAAAAGTGAATGACCACAGATAGATAGATAGATAGATAGATAGATAGATAGATAGATAGATAGATAGATAGATAGATAGATAGATAGATAGATAGATAGATAGATAGATAGATAGATAGATAGATAGATAGATAGATAGATAGATAGATAGATAGATAGATAGATAGATAGATAGACCACATCCTCTTAGCCACAGAAAAGGAGAGAATGCGCAGCGCGAAACAATAGACGCTGCGGTTTACAAAACTTCCAGATAGTTGCATTGTGCTTTCCATTCATCACTCAAATTTTATGTATAAAACGGACCATTTGCATCCATGTTTTCAGCAAGAGATTTTCAAGAAGTCTCAGCACCGTTTGTGATTGAGTGCTATTGTAAACCTCCTTTGATTTTCTGGACACTCGAAATCATCTTTCGGATTTTTGGTCTCCTAATATACCTACAAAATGGCACTTTGGAAATGTATCGCTTTATTGAGTCCATTTCTTTTTTTCTCCCAAATTTGTTCAATGCCAACAAAGTGCAACATGCGGCGGACAGTTATGATAAAAACTCACGATCTACTTGAGAAAATGGTAAGTCGAGTTCTTCACTCTTTTTTTCCCTGCTCATTTTTATTCCCTTTCCCTGCCTAACCCATATGTCCTATATGTCTTTTCTTATAGGGAGGTCTTTTTCCTCGTGAATGCTTGGAAGAAAACATCGAAATAACCTTCCCGAACTCAGCACTGCAATCGAATGACTCTAATCAGGTGAACTGATTAGCTCCTTGACTGTCCAAAATATTTCTGTGGAATATTTACCGGAGCCTGAAATGATGAAGGCGTGTGTAACCTAATATTTTCTAACTGTTATGTTTACTTTTCAGAACATCGGTGTGGCAAAGGCGATGTATACAATCATGGAGCACATTGACTCCCTGTTTGCTAACGGCAGTCATCCAGAGTCCTGGGACCAGAAGAAAGTGGAGGATTTCCAAAACATAGTTTACCGTTTAACTACCGAGAGCAAATGTGTAAGTTTCGAAACTATTTTTTTTTATAGGATATTATAGATGAATAAATTAACACGCCTGTAATTATGTCCTACTTTCTCATCCGTGTGTAGATATGAGGATAACGCACGGACCCGTGGAAGATTTTCCAGCAAGAGCAAATGCTCTGAAAACCTACTTTGATAAACTGTGCCACTTTCCTCAGAAATAAGGTAAGCTAATTTGAGAAGGTTTATGCATAAAACATGGACTACAACGCTCTAACGTAAATACTGTGATTTCATCCCATAACCTATTAGTATATTAATCTCTCTCTCTCTCTCTCTCTCTCTCTCTCTCTCTCTCTCTCTCTCTCTCTTCTCTCTCTCTCTCTCTCCTCTCTCTCTCTCTCCTCTCTCTCTCTCTCTCTCTCTCTCTCTCTCTCTCTCTCTCTCTCTCTCTCTCTCTCTCTCTCTCTCTCTCTCTCTCTCTCTCTCTCTCTCTCAGGACTACAGTGTCTGCGCGTGGGAGGTGGTTCGAACTGAGCTCTTGAGTGTTCTCAACGTCATCCTTAAATCATCCAGAGTGTAGTTTCCCACTGACCGACTATTTATTACTATTATTTATTTATTTATATATATATATTTATTTATTTATTTATTTGATTTGTAAACTGTTTCATTGTGTTATTGCCTAAAATTTATACATGTTATATCTAACTGTAAGATTTGTACATGTACATTGCTGAAATACATTAGGTGGACATGTCACCTCTGATAAGATCACTGTTATAACTGTAATGTATTCACATGCATTCTGTAAAGCTGCTTTGAAACTGAAAAGCCCTATACAAATACATGTGAATTGAATTAAAATCACTGTACTGAACACTCAATAAAACACTCAATGCAACTGAACACAAGTTTATCTCTGAGTATAATTTTACAAGATGCAACTTAAATGAACAATGTCACAAAAGCGAGTGCCTAGTTGTGAATATAGTAATGTCAAATTAAAACCCATGATATTCAGACAGATAGCAACTGTAAAAATTATTTTACATAACTTTGATAAACAAAAAGGTAATATTGATTGATTTTACACAGATTATAAACAGATTTTGACCCATTACATAACCCTTTTTTGGCCATCCCTTACAAAAAAATAAGTAGGCATAACTTTAAGTCAAGTTAAGTATACTTAAGTAAACTAAAGTTGAAGTGTTTTTAGTATATTTATGTACAGTCCCTGACAAAAGTCTTGTCGCTTGTGTACAAATTGACCTAAAGTGCCGCTGAAATATATTTCTAATCAAGATATTTTTACAAGAAATGGCTCATTTTAATCCCACCAGCTTTTGTGATAATGTTTCAGTGAAAAACTAAACTTTCAAAAAGTATTCTAATATTCACAGCTTGGTAAAGCCCATTGAGTCAATTTTTGCAAAGACATAAGTGTTGTCACCTTGTCATATGAGCTTCCCCTGTGACTAATATTGGATCAATTAGGTCTCAACCCAGATAGCAAAATTGCTCTGGCCCAGATCCGGCCCACACTTTACACTTTCATCTACCCGCGTGGAATGATGGCACTTGGGCGGTCCGCTCCCGTTTGCCAGATTTAGGCCGCAATCAAGCCATAGCAACGCCGCATTTTGTGAAAATGGGTGATGAATAAACTAGTTGTTAGTCTAGGTTTGGCATTTAAAAGGAATACTAAAAATAGTAATAAAGTCTATTTTACTTATGTCATTGCTTGGAGTTCTGGACACCATTCACTTGCATGCATGGACCTGAAATGATTCTTAATGTTTGTAATTGTTCAATGTTAACATAAACCCTAGTGCTTATTGCGCTTCTTGTGTCTCCACCAGGTTATGCTGAAGGGAAAGCGAGGCGAGCTCCAGGGCATTTATTCAGAAACATTCCACCTTGGATTTTGCTGTGTTTACTGCATGTAGATGAATTCCAATGTGCTGCAATAGTGTTTATACAAAAAATTTAAATTTACACTAAAAATAATACAATTAATGAGGGACTTGTACATGATTTTATTCATTAAAAAATAACGTATCCACCCTGAGATTTCAATTTAATATGTGTAATCTTCAGAAGAACATTAGTCTGCTATTTAAAAAAAAATGCTGTAAAGATGAATGGTAACAACAACAAAAGTTTACATTAGCCAACTGTTTTTCATGCCTTTACAAATTCACTTCGCTGAGTGCAATTGCATCTCATTGTGATATTGTAGATTGTGTAGCTAATATTGAGAAATAGGCTTGAGTAAGGCCTACATTACAGCCTTGAATTTAAAACAGCATCCCTTTAAGTATGGCAAAAGGTGTAAGTGACTTCATCGTTTACATTGAGTGGTAGCCTGTTCATTACCACTCAATGTAAATGATCAAGTCACGTCGAAAGCCAGTCTGGACACATGATAATAACAAAGACGTAAGAAATTAAACCATGATATAGAACCTGATATTTAATGGTCTCATTTCATTACTGTCGCTACTTCCTGCCTCTCTCATTCACCGCGGTCCTCTGCCTCAAACGCTTGGGGATTTCTCATAGACTGAAAAGGATTTCCCCACACGTTTGTGAAATCCCTCCTACTTGCGGCATACGCCCCACCCACTTGCACATTTATCAAAATCCCTCCTACTTGCGGCATAAGCTCCACCCACTTGCTGCGTAAGCTCCTCCCACCTGCAGGTCTCTGGGCTGCAGTGATACATACATGTGGAAAAGTGGCAGAAGGTGGATTTTTCCAGACCTATTGGTGCCCGAATGGATCCGAGATTCACCCAAAAAACAGTGAAGTTTGGTGGCGGAAAAATCATGGTCTGGGGTTACATCTAGTATGGGGGTGTGCGAGATCTGCAGGATGGAAGGCAACATCAATAGTCTAAAATACCAAGAAATCTTAGCTACCTCTTATGTTCCCAACCATAAAAGAGGTCAAATTCTGCAGCAGGACGGTGCTCCATCGCATACTTCCATCTCCACATCAAAGTTCCTCAAGGCGAAGAAGATCAAGATGCTCCAGGATTGTCCAGCCCAGTCACCAGACATGAACATCATTGAGCATATGTGGGGTAGGATGAAAGAGGACGCATGGAAGACGAAACTAAAGAATATCAACCCATTCTCACTCCCAAGGCGTCAAAAACCGAAGCATGGTCAAGTGCCGTCCGCGTCACAATAAAGACGCTAAAGGTGCCCCAAGGCGTCATGTTTCGACGCGCTGGGTGCTCCATTCATTTCAGTGAGAAACCTTTGGCGTCATACACAGACGCGCTGGGTATTAGGAATGTTATCGTCATGGTGAAATTGTATTAGTTTATAATTTTGCCATTATGACATGTTGGAGTGTGTTTTTCAATTTAATCAGCAAGCATAATTTTATTTACATTTATTTTATTTACGCTATTTAGACATGCTTAACATGTAACCCAACCCCATCCCATCCCTAAACCTACCCATTTGTCTGAACATGATATAAAACACAGGATATAACATACGACTGCATCCACGAGTTATTCAAAAAAGTTAAATAATCCAAGTTTTCCGAGGCCAAACGATTGATTTGTATGAAGAAAATCCCCAAAAGCGATCAGCATCTCCATCCGCCGAAGATCATCAACAAACACAATCAAATTTCAAATATTGGCGCCGGTTACGTGAGATTTCATAGTGAAATTGCATTGGCTCTCGTATGTCTTGTGACCAATTGCGTCATTACGTCAGCATTGATTGTAAAATGTCATTGGCTCTCGTGTGTCTTGTGACCGATTGCGTCATGCTCAGGAGTCTTTTGAATTATTTGAATGAGTTATGAATGAGTTCGTTCACGGGGCAGCGGGATCATCATTTCAGCGATTAAAACATCAAGATCCACTCTGTTCTTCACATGAAGATATCGTATGACTTCAGAAGACTTGGAATGCAACATGAGCTAATACTTTTATACTGCTTTGGTCAGTTTTTGCAATAAATACCTGTGACTGTACATTTATTTGCCTGTTATGTGTCTTATATTGTTTAGATATGGGTAGGTTTAGGGTAGGAGTGGAGTTAGTTGCTCCAAAATATAAAAGTAGCCTTTAAATATTAATAAAATCATGTCTGCTTTTATAAACGGAAATAATTAAATGCGTCTGTGTATGACGCCAAAGGTTTATCATTGTAATGAATGGAGCACCCAGCGCGTCGCAAAATGACGCCCAGGGGCACCTTTAGCGTCTTAATTGTGACGCGGAAGGCACTTGACCATGCTTCGGATTTTGACGCCTTGGGAGTGAGAACGGGTTGAGAATATTGATGAACTCTTGGAGTCATGCAAGACTGCTTTCTTAGCTATTCCTGATGACTTCATCAATAAATTGTATGAATCCTTGCCAAACCGCATGGATGCAGTCCTTCAAGCTCATGGAAGTCATACAAGATATTAAATTTGGATCTCACAGCGCCACAACTTCATTTGCTGACATATTTTTGTATTTGCAGTAAATTTGTAACATTTCTGTATAGGCGACAAAACTTTTGTCTTGCCAAAATTTGACCTTTCTGTCTTGATTAAATGATAAATATTTCTTCTGTAAAAAATTGTATTTCAGTGCATTAAACAGCATTTGGGAGGGTTTTAGCTTTTCATATGAGCTATTTCTAACACCAATTGATTAATTAAAAGTCAGGTTAATATCAGATATTTCTACAAAATAGATAAGCGACAAGACTTTTGTCAGGGACTGTAGTAATATCAATAGAGTATAATAGTATTTTTAGAATAGTATTTCAGTACTACTTGGGACTAAATTGACCCCCTTTTTAATGTGTGAAAGTATACTTTTAGGTGTACTTTAAATGTGATGGTAGTAAACTTTGATTACACTAGTTTACCATTAAATTTTTCATTACAATTATACTACAAGTGAACCTATAGGTATACCTATAGGTATACTTGTAGTATAATTGTAATAAAAAATGTATCGTTTTATATAGTATATTATATAATGCACAGATGGCAAACTATAATGGTACCACGCTAGAACTCACTGAACTCCTGAGAGCACTTTTGTCAAAACTATACAATACTTACAGAAAAACCACATGAATTTCACATGTGAACTTATATGATCACATGTGAGCAACATTGCACCACGTGTGAACATGTCAGCACATGTGAAGATTTTAACACATGTGAATGTCACCACATGAAGATTAAATCAGCACTAGGTAACTTTTCAACCTTCATAATATATTTTTTAAGACTCTTGTGATGATAAATCGACTTACAATAGGTTGAACGACACGTCTGCCATAGCCTGATGGGGTCTGTATCGTTTTTAATCATACTTTTAAACTTCGGGTTTCGGGTAGTAACCCGAGAACAAAAAGAACTACAAAATTCGACAGCTTTACGGCATATACGTCACTTCCACCAACACCCACACTACCTTAAATTCGGATGTGCGAGCCCAACTTTGTTCGTCGGATAATATAGTCATGTCCGAAGAAGCACAGACAAATAAGGTTTATGAGACGACCCACGCATCACTAGTTCAGGGCTATCAGGGTTGTCATGTCAACAAATGCACGTCCATGCATGATGGCATCCCCTGTTGTAGGATGATAGATCTTACGACAGTAGTTGAGGACATTATTTTTTCCAAACTGTAGGGGGACCCCGAGAACAAAAGTAGCCAAGTGCGGCTTAAACACAAAGGGTATATACGCCATATTGCCAAAGGTATTGTGACACTCTTCCAATTGATTGAATTAAAGTGTTGCGATCACTTCCATGGCCACAGGTGTATAAAACCAAGCACCTAGGCATGCAGATGCTTCTACAAACATTTGTGAAAGAATGGTTGCACAAGACTTCAGATCATTAGCAAAACGGAACACTTTTGTCAAAACTATACGTGACTTTATCAAAACAATATTTTGTTACCATATACGAAACACACATTTCATAGTGAACATTTCACATTTCATTTTCGAAGTGGTGCTCACTGCAAAGACAAATGGCATCCAGCTCCCCCTCATTCATAGTTCAACCAAAAATGTAAAATCTGTCATAATTTACTCACTGTTCCAAACCATCATTTTTTTCCTTTTGCTGAACAAAAAAGGTGATATTTTGAAAAATGCCGGTAACCGTAAGTCGACTTTTGCCTAAATGACTTACAATTTTGTCAGAAGACTTATAGTGTTCTTATTCAAAGTATTAAAACGCTAGAAATTTGTATACATTTCAGTTTTTGTAATCAATTAAATGTATTTTTATTGGTTATTTTTGGTTAATAAACAAAAATGTAAAGGCAAATACAAATTCATCATTAAAGTATAAAATACAATAATCATGCTTTGAATCAAAGGTTAGCGCTGGGCTTCTTTTCTTCAGATTGGTTTTATATATATATATATATATATATATATATATATATATATATATATATATATATATATATATATATATATATATATATATATATATATATATATTTTTTTTTTTATCCTCAGCTCTAATCGTCTTGATGCAAGTTGTAATTTTGCCAAGAACCTTCTCGAGGCCTTGCAGGTGCAAACTTTCCTCCTTTTCATGTCCATGAACTCCAGTAAACTCAACTAAGATTGCTGATTTCCTTTTTTTAGTTTTTAGGAGTGGAATCACAGTTCTTGTCCTTGAACGCACGCACGCACGCACGAACGCACGCACGCACGCACGCACGCACGCACGCACGCACGCACGCACGCACGCACGCACGCACGCACGCACGCACGCACGCACGCACGCACGCACGCACACACACACACACACACACACACACACACACACACACACACACACACACACACACACACACACACACACACACACACACACACTTCTGTGTACTGGCAGTCCAGTTTCATCCCTCCTCCTCATGGGTAGGCACACACATATTCACTTTCAGACACTTTCAGGCACTTTTTTACTTTTAGTGTGTAATGTTGTTGCTTGAGCAAACAGTATCTGCAAAGTTACAATGCTGAAAGTTCAATGTAAACGGAGATATTGTCTTTATAATGTCCCGGGTTGGTCATAAACCCTTGCTAGTCTCCACAGATGTGACTTCTGCCCGTAATGGTAAGGGGCGTGGCGCTTCCAGACAACCTGTGCTTGGCACTTCAGCCAATAAAAATACATCAAACTACATTTGGGCATCTAACCAATCTAAGACCATTGTGTTTTTCAGAGGGATGGGCTTCATAGAATCAAACGAGCCGTTCAAAGGACAGTGGAGACAGAAGTGTGGAATAAAGGTAAAAAAATATGCCGTAAAAAAAAAAAGAAATATTAAGACATGTTATACTGCACCCCATAAACACAACCAAGCCTAGAAAAAAACACGGAATTAATGGATAGATCTGACTGCATGGATGCTGTTGTATGAGAACTGAACTGAGTTAGATGATGACATTTTTTTTTCAAAACTGCTTTATAGATGAAATTAGCTAGTTATAACAGAAATGAATCAACACTGAACTGACTTCAGCGGAAAAAAAGGTAAATGTATCATTATTGTAATCTGTTTTGTATAAAGTGCTAAATATAGGTGACTTGACGTAACATAACTAATAATCACTGTACATCTCTGTCCATACAGTAACTGTCCATAAAGCATTTCTTAGGAAAAGATAAAATCACATTGTAAGCTATGTGTTATATTAAATACATTATCCAAATATGTGTAAAATCATCTACCAGCACAAAAGACACACACACACTTTCAGTCACTGTCCGGTCTCGTTTGCACTAGATACATTCTCCTGCTGCTAAGCAAGTTCCATTCTCCAACGCCTTCTCCCAAGTCTCCTACGATCTCCTTCGTCTCGTGTGTGTGTGTGTGTGTGTGTGTGTGTGTGTGTCCATAGTGTTGTCACGATACCAAAATTATGACTTCGATACGATACCAGACTAAAATACCTCGATACGATACTAAATCGATACCACGGTTAAAAAAAAGATATTATGAATATTATGACAAAAGAACTTATTATTCCTATTGGATATTCAATGCTATTTTCGATACCGAGGGGAGCACTGCATATACCGTCAAATAGATATTTTTAATATAATCATTTATTTTTCCATCTATTGAAAGTCTAGGCCATCAAAAATTTCTTCTGAAGAGATCACTTTATATTATAAAGATTTTACGCTTTTTCTCATATATAAACATTGATCAATTACTATTAAAACTCTCACAAATATTTGCTAACTCTTTTTACAACGTGGTAATTGTGTTGCAATAGCTTAACACAGCTCAAGGAAGCTTGATTGGATAATGTTCTTTATAAAAAATAAAATACATCGATGATATCTTGATCTACTCCTGGAGCCTGGCTGACCATCGCCATCACGTTGCGGAGGTCCTGAAAGTGAGGGAATTCCAACTCTATCTCAAGGCAGAGAAGTGCTACTTCCATCAGCCCTCAGTGCAGTTCCTTGGCTACAAGATCGACCGCAGTGGCATTTGGATGGACAAGAGGAAGGTGGATCCGGCCCTGGCCCATTCCATTCGCCATAAAAGAACTACAACGCTTCCTTGGGTTTGCAAACTTCTACGTTTCATCCAGAATTACAGTATCATCTCCAGTCCACTCACTCAGCTCCTGCGCAGTAAGCCCAAGTCTCTGTCCTGGAACCCCGTGGCCACGAAAGCCTTTCAAGACCTCAAAGAAGCCTTCACCACCGCTCCCCTCCTGATTCATCCCGATTCCACCAAGCCATCTATCGCCGAGGTTGATGCTTCCACCCCGGGGGAGGTAAACTATGACATCGGAAACCAGGAGCTTCTGGCCATCAAGCTCGCCCTGGAGAAGTGGAGGCATTGGCTGGAGGGATCCCAACATCCATTCACCGTTCTGACTGATCACAAGAATCTTGAATACCTTAGAGATGCCAAGAGATCGAACCCGCATCAGACCCGGTGGGCTCTCTTCTTCACCAGGTTTAACTTCTCCATTTCCAACTGGCCCGGGTCAGAGAATGTCAAGGCAGATGCCCTCTCATGCCTGTATGCGGCAGAAGAGAATGAACGGATCCTACCGGAGATGATGTTTGTCAGTTCCATCACCTGGTCAGAGGAGACCCTGCCCTCCTGCAATGCCTCCACCACCACTCCGCCGGGTTGTCCACCAGGGTCACGATACATCCCACGGGCACGTCACACTCCACTCATTCACTCCACTCACTCATCGGTGGGCACTGGCCACCCAGGGGTCAATGAAACCCTCTCGCTGCTACGCGATTGCTTTTGGTGGCTGAACATGGCGGCGGACGTGAGAAGGTACGTGAGAGGGTGTCGGGAGTGTGCCATCTCCAAGAGTCTCTGACACCTCCCTGCCAGCAAGCTCCTCCCTCTGCCTGTTCCTAGTCGGCCATGGTCACACCTAGGGGTGAATTTCATAACAGACCTGCCCGATGGCCACACCTGCATCCTCGTAGTAGTGGAGAGATTCTCGAAGTCCTGTTGTTTAATTCATCTGAAGGGTCTGCCGACGGCCTTGGAGACGGCCAAAATAATGTTCAACATAATCTTCAGATACTACGGAATCCCGGAGGACATCGTGTCAGACCGCGGACCACAATTCATCTCCCGGGTATGGAAGGCCTTCCTGAAAATCCTAGGTGTGACCGTGAGCCTCTCATCCAGATACCACCCGCAGACTAACGGGCAGACGGAGAGGAAGATCCAGGAGTTTGGCAGGTTCCTCCGTACCTTCTGCCACGGTCACCAGAACTCCTGGAGCCAGTTCCTGAGTTGGGCCGAGTACGCCCAAAATTCTCTGAGCCAGGCTTGCACAGACGCAAGATGGCAGCCGACCTTCACCGCTCCGCCACGCCCTCCTTCCAACCCGGGTAAAAGGTCTGGCTGTCAACAAGGGACATCAGGATGCGTCTGCCAAGCAGGAAGCTCAGTCCCAGGTTCATTGGCCCCTATAACATCAAGAAGCAGATCAACCCGGTCACCTATCAGCTTCACCTGCCACCCAAACTCAGGATTCACCCCACCTTCCACGTTTCACTCCTCAAACCTCACTACCCTTCTGTTTCTCCCTCCACAGAGCCTGGCGTAGAAGAGAAAACCCCCTCCCACTCATCGTGGAGGATGGCGCGGTGTCAGTTACTGTCCGGTCTCGTTTGCACTAGGTACATTCTCCTGCTGCTAAACCAAAGGACTCCTTCGTAGTAATTTCCATTCTCCAACGCCTTCTCCCAAGTCTCCTATTATCTCCTACGATCTCCTTCGTCTCGTGTGTGTGTGTGTGTGTGTGTGTGTGTGTGTGTGTGTATGTGTATTTTTTGTTTTTAAGTTCTTGATAAAAATGTCACAATTTGGACAAAATGGTGACGAATTGGCTCAGACTGAAAAAGATTAAACAACTCATAAAGACGATAAATCTTTGCCATACTGGTTTAACTTGCAAAAAAAGTCACTGAAAAATGTCCACTACCATCACTAAAGGCAAATGCATAATACACAGACCAAAAGCCTGTCAGGAAAAAAACAAAACAAAAAAAAAAAACACAAACAAGCAGCTAATAAGTGCTTCACCACGTTACTTTAGTCAAATGTTGAAGACTGCTGTCACATTTGATCTATAAAGTGCATGGCTGACCAAATGTGGGCCGCAATTTTACTGTTTTGCCATGGCTTTAGAATTAGAGGGAATTTTCTTTTGTATATTATATTAAAGGGTATTTTAATATAATACCCTTTAATATAATATACAAAAGAAAATCCCCCCCCCCCCATGTTTGTAAGCAGACGAGAAAAATTGTGCGAAATGCAGAGAATTGTGTGTAGTGTTTTGAAAAAAGTGTGTTTTGGAACTGCAATTTGAGTGTAAAGCAGGAATTGTGCTTGTAGTTTAGCAGAATTGGTTCAGGGGGTTGTGGTGATTGTGTCTCAAGTACCAGTATTTGTGTGAAAACAATAGATAAAAATTGTAATTTCTCCTGTTCATCTTGTTGAGGTCATATGTCCGTGAGTGAAAACATGAACACACTGGACTGAAGAGCTGCTTTACAGTAGAAAATTAAGTTTTACTTCTGATGAAATAAGACACAGACAGTGTTTTTCGCAGTTTCTTTTTACAATCGCTAGGACACATTTCTCAATATCAAGGTCTTTTTTTGTTCCAAAACTCAGTTCCAAAACATAGTTCTCATAACCAACTTTCATTTTGGCAAAGCAGTTAATTTCACATTCAAAATGTACTAAAACTAACAAAACACTTCATACATTTCTCAAATTAACTCTTTCTTCCAGAACACTAGCAAAGGTTTTTTAGATTTAAAAGTGGTGGGTAGGTTTAGGGGCAGGGGCAGTGTAGAGAGATAGAAAATACGTTTTTTACAGTATAAAAACCATTACGCCTATATGGAGAGTCCTTTTAAACCACATAGACCAGCATGTGTGTGTGTGTGAAAATGGTTGTGTTGTATATCCTTCTGTACAGCTTATAATTCACAATTCACATTACAGTGCATTATTCCTAAATTTCCCTTTTGAATGGATGGTGATGAAATTGAGAATAACACGTGTGTAGGTGTTTTACACCTTGTTTGATTGTATTTGATTACAATATTAGAAATTAAGCAAATTTCTGTCTGAGTTTTGGTGGTTGCTGTGTTGAAGTGAGAAAAGAATTCTTGTCATTTGAAAGAGCTAATCACTGAATGCATTTTGTGCCAAAGCAATGAAGAATGACCCACAGTTTAGCTCACATAGACTGATGTTCTGATCACTGTGTCAAGAGTTTTGAAAAAGTGACCTAAGTATTGAGAATTCAGTTAGCAATTGTAAAAAACTTACCTAAAGCGGCTTAGAATTTTTTATTGTGAAAGAATAGCACGTATCCTTATACTTTATTAAAAATGTTCACTTATTTCTCAATTTTGTTGTGAGTTAATTTTGTTATTGAGAGGAAAGCGCGTAGGACATATTTACATATTCATCTAAACGCTGCTCTCATCAGGATGCTAGCTAACAGTGTGTGTGTGCGCGCGCGTGTGTGTGAGAAAGACCAGCCCAGTGCATATCATGCTGTAGCCATAGCCTACAACAACAAATTTGCATTTGCTCTAGACATAGAAACAGACAAAAAAACAGGATGTTAGTTTGCAACAATGTACAAACACAGGATATGTGGTTAAAGTGTGATCGCTATAGGACTATTCGGATCTCATATAGCATAACGTGTGCTAAAACTACAAATAACTTCTGCTGGAAAAATCAACTAGATAGATGCACAATTGTATAAGGTCACATCATCTATGTGTAAGGTCACAGAGAGAGAGAGCGAGAGAGAGCGAGAGAGAGCGAGAGAGAGCGAGAGAGAGAGAGAGAGAGAGACTTTAACAATCCTTTAATTACAACTTTCCTTAAAACTTACATAATTTCATAAAACCTACATAAAAATATGCATTACATAACACAAAACACAAACAAACAAACAGGCCAAAAGACTACTCAACCCTTTTTTTTCAAACAATAAAATAATTATATATTCATTTGTAAAAAACCATCAATACCAATTTCACATAAGCAGTTTTCCACTCCCCAAATATAATTAAAGGTCTCCATGTCTTTAACCAATTGAAAATAGGCATATTCCACCTTTATCCTTGATTTTATTAGGCATTTTAAAATTGACACTGCATCAGTTAAACCCGAACCATTTATTTTACTTTTGCGTGATAGCCATACTGCCATTTTAGCCTGCCCAAACAAGAAATTAAGCATCACATGAACCTGCTTCCTATTTTTACTGTACTTGGGCCCATAAATAAATAGTATCGGAGAGAAAACTTCTCCCAAAACTCTACACCATTCTTCTAGCGGAGATAGCAAAGCTTTCAATCTACCACAGTGAAAAAAAATGAAAAACAGTTTCGGTTTGTCCACAAAAAGGACATCCATCCTCTACCTGTGGATCAAGGTGCGCTCTGTATCTGTTTGCAGCTATTAAACCATGCACAATTCTCCACTGAAGGTCCCCGGACCTCTTCTCAATGGGAGCCTTGTACAAGGTCCCCCAGAGACCTTAAGGGGAAGTTTCTGGTCCAAAACTCTCCTGCCACTTAGATTCTTTTATTCCTTTCAAAGAGTTCATATGTGAGACTTTGACACATGACATTCAGTGCTTTTTTCCCCAGTTCCACTGAAAAGTTCTAGTTCAGGAGTCCTGAAGGTAAGCAAAGCCCCTTCCTTTTCTTGAAAATCATCAAAAGCAGGTGCAATTTTTAACTCTGGGAAGGAGGCCTCTATGTCTTCATTAAATGTTTCAAACTCATGTTTAAAATCCATAGCATTCAAGAAGATCATTCAACAGTCTCTCTGTCAAACGAATTGACTTCACACCCAGCTTAGTAGCCAGCCTCTCAGCACCCATCCATTCTTTTTTTGTTATTAAATGTCCAATCTTTGTAATCCCAGCATTCCTTAAAACAGTCCTCATTGATGCCGACTTCAAAATCTCCAAGTCCATCAGCGTATTATGCAACAGAGGTTCTTCTCCCACCCAAAGACCATGCACATCCTTTAGACTCCTTGATACACTTACACTTGTCCAAGCTTTCAGCATAGACCGATAAAAAGGAGTCAATCCAGACAAATCTAGTCCTTGAGTGTCCATAAGAAAAAGATGTCGATCCAGTCCCATCCGGCCTGCTTCTCTCGGAACAAGCTATCCCAGCCCAGCTTACATCTTTTCCATAAAGTAGCCTTTTTGTTGTCTGGAGTCTAAAAGTCTTTATCCTACTTTTGATGTCGACCAATCCTTGGCCTCCTTCTTGTCTTGGTAGATATAGCACAGGAGCTCTTAGCCAGTGCTGCCCAGACCAGAGGAACTTCACTAGATGTTTTTGCACATTTTCCACCAATTCCTCAGGTGGTTCTAAGACAGCCATTTTATGTCATGAGGATGAGGCTACAAGGTTGTTACAGACCAACACTCTTCCCCTGTACGAGAGCTGGGGGAGCAGCCAATGCCAGTGAGACAACCGAGCCGCCACCTTTTCCAACAGGCCCTCCCAATTCTGCTTCTTATAATCCTCCCTTCCTAAGAAAACCCCCAAGTACTTTAGTCCAGACCTGCCCCACTGTAATCCACCCGGAAGACTCGGACTATTATAATCTAACCCACACCACAATGCATCCCTTTTATTCCAATTCACTTTGGCAGACGAAACTTTCCCATAACTCTCTAAAACATCTGTTAAAACCTGAACATCATATTGATTCTTTAACACAACAGTGATATCATCAGCATATGCTGAGATTTTTACACAATCATTAAAAACTAAAACATTTGTCTGTTAACCTGTTAGCCTTTTCCTTAGTTTACATAAGAGAGGCTCAATGACCAAACTGTACAGTTGACATGAGAGCGGGCATCCCTGTCTTATGCCCCTCTCTACTTTAACAGGAACACTCAGTCCACCTGCCATCTTTATCATGCACGTTGCATCATTATACAGCAATTTGATCATTTCAACAACATTTTCCCCAAAACCAAAAGCCTTTAAAACTCTGAAAAGAAACTGGTGATCAACTCGATCAAATGCCTTTTCTTGATCTAGTGATACGATTCCTATATCAACGTTATTTTTCAAGGCATATCAATAACATCACGTACTAAATGCAAATCGTCTGTGATACATCTCTCTTTTATACAATAGGATTGATCTTTATGTACAATACTATGCAATACTTTATTTAACCTATTAGCCAAACACTTCGATATTAGTTTATATTCAGAACATAAAACTGCAACTGGTCTCCAATTTTTAATTAAGGTAAGATCACCTTTCTTGGGAAGTAATGTTAAAACTGCTCGTTGACAACTTTTAGACATCAATCCCACGAAAAACTTATTTTAACACTTCATAGAAATCAGCACCAATTAATGTCCAGAAGTGCTTATAAAATTCACCAGGAAGTCCATCTATATCTGGGGTACGACCTGAAGCAAAGTCCTAATACTGCATCACTTAATTCCACAAAGGTGATTTCTGATTCCAGCGTTTGTTTCTCTTCAGCGGTTAAACGGGGAAGATCCTGTAAAAGTTCATTTTGCCTCTCCTCGTCTGTATTCTCAGCAGAAAATAACTCTGAATAAAAGTCCACTGCCAATCTTCGCATTTTTACAGGATAACTTGTATCTTCACCACGACTATTTTTCAAACTATACATTTTTCTTTCTTGTACATTTTTATGTTCCAAGTTTAAAAAAAAGAAGTAGGCCCATCCATCTCTTTCATTGATAAAAACCTGCTTCTCACAAGAGCACCTTTGACTTTCTCGTTTAGGATAGAACTCAGTTTTAATTTCTTGTCAGTCCACTCTTGTAAATTAGCAGAAACATTTCTCATCAATTTTCCCTTCAATGTCTAAAATCTCTTTCTCGATCCACTCCAAAGTCCGTTTCAAAGACAAAGTTGAAAAAGATGTATACTGTTGACAAAAGTCCCTTATATGAGTTTTTCCAATTTCCCACCAAAGAATTACATTTTCATGTCTACTTTTTTCACTTTTCCAAGTTTCCCAGAAAATCTTAAAAGACTCACAAAAACTTTTATCTTCTAGTAATTTTACATTAAAAATGTAAATAGGAACTCTTATTCCTTGTTGACATGTGCAGTCAACAGTAATAAGCTTGTGATCAGTGAAATGTGTGGGAACAATATTTGTATGTATAACTCTGTTTTTCATATTCTTTGATAAGTACAATCGGTCTAAGCATGCTGCTGAAATTCTTCACTCATTCACCTTTACCCAACTATACTGTTTTACCACAGGTTTTTTTTCCCTCCAAATATCTGTCATATTACAAGTCTCAATGATTTGAGCTAAAACAGAAGGTGAATGAAAATTAGGCTCTTCGCCATTCCTATCCAATGAAGGATCAAGTTCCAATCCCCTCCTAGAAATATCAAATCATTCACCTGCTGTTGTTTTAAAAATATCCTCAGCTTGTTAAAAATGTTTATCCTATCCAACCCACTATTAGGTGCATAGATATTAATAAAGACAAAAAAAAAAACAGCCCATTAATATCCACTCTAACTGCTATTAGTCGTCCCGGTTCTGTTTCTTTTTTTGAGTTTTTTGAATTTAGTGGTAGGAGACAAAATAATAGCAGCTCCTGCACTCAAGTTAGTGCCAGTGAGAACACAGTCATTGCCCCACCACAGCCGCCAGTCAACCTCATTGTTAACGTCACTATGAGTTTCTTGCAAGAAAGTTACATTTAAATTTTTCAACCTAATAAATTCTAAGATAGTTTCTGCCTTCCACCTGTCCCTCATCCCATTAACATTCAATGATCCCACCCATAAAGTCTCCAGAAGAAGAGAGATGAAAATGAAAACAGATAAGAAAAGCATCTTGACCATAGTGATTAGTTAGTTTTTTCCCCCCTCTTTTGTCTAACTTTTCCAATTTTACTACTTTTTTGTCAGATTGCAGTAATGTGTTTCTTTAATCTAAAAAGCTTCTGCTGTGAAAGCTCCTCATGATTACTATGTCTCCTTGCCCACATAACAGATGTTACAAATTTGTCCACATTTTCTTTTTACCCTTCCTTAATCACTTTTGACATTTCTTCTCCTTCAAACCATTGTTCCTCGTCTCTCATGCTATCATCAGTACATTGAGACACTCCATCCAATTCATCTACTGAGCCTTCCTCTGCTTGTAGCTACATCAGTCGCATCCTCACTAACCACACACCAACTTCACTTAAATGCCTGGCCACCGCATAACTGCATGCAGCTTTCTCAACTTCAGCATCACCATCGCTTTCACTCACCTCATTGTGTCCAATGACTCCTTCAGAAGGCCTTTTCTCTGCCACTCGCTTTTCCCGTGTCGTTGTAGGCCTACTTTCCTGGGTATCAGTAACCTACTGTCGTTGTTTATAGGTGATCCGCTCTCCGTTGGATCGACAGGCAGACGCTGTTCGTTATCCGCTTTCTTTTGCGTACAAAAGAAACGTTTGTGGCCTACATTTCCACATTCAAAGCACTTAAGATTGTCAGTACTTGCATACAACATGTATGTGTTTTCTTCATTATTCACACGGAACGAAATCTCTAACGGGTAGACCGAGTACAGTTGGTACAGGGGACACCTCAAATAACTTGCGTGCTCAACAAGTCTGGTCTGTGATATTTGCTTCGCACATGCGTATTAGCGTCCTCTTCAATCGTGGAAAATTTGAAGTCTGTGCGCTTCTCCAGTCCGAAGATATCGGTGAAAGTTTTTTTTCTAAGGTCAATTTTTCATTTCACCACAGCTCTTCCACATTGAATACCTTCTCATCCTTGCACGACTTTTAAAGTTAACTTACATTTTCTTAAACCTTAATCTGTGCTCTAAAAACTGACATATTGCATGACTGTGTGTCATGTAAGGCAGTCGTAAAAAATATGGAGAATGTCCAAGGTGGTCAGCGGGGTACAGTTGAGACGCAGTGTATCAATTGTACCCCGCACTAGAATCCTATTGCAGCACATGCAATTTAGTTGCACGATGAAATTATTTTCTTATAGTATTTTTGTATTTCATTTTGTATAGTATTTCAAGTCCAAACATAAAAAAACATTAAATAAATAAAAAATAAAGTAAGAAGTATTTAGACTAGTAAAAATCAGTCTTGTTTTGGGATTTAATTATTTTTTTCCTATAGTTTTTTGCTTAAAATAAGCAAAATAATCTTCCAATTGCAAATGGCAATTTATTATTGATAAATAATCAAATAAAATACTGAATGGAAATAAAAATAAATGTTGAATTCTCATTTTAAAGGTATTTTACAAATTCAATGAATGGGTTGGGCAGTTTTACAGCATTACGGATGGGTGTCTCAACTGTACTCGGGTACTGTTCCAACTGTACCCAACATGGGTACAGTTGGAACGAAAAGGCTTATTGTGTTTATAAGCTAATTGTGGCAAATATGACCTATACTTATGGATGTTAAGAATTATTAATATTTTAGTAGACAAGTAAAGGAATTGTCAAATGAAAAAAACACTTATTTTCAGACCTGAGTTTTGGTGTGGTAACTGAAAAAGCAAAAAGTGTACCAACTGTACTCGGTCTACCCTACGCTCAGGTGAAGTTAGAAACATCAAAACTTGCTGTCTAAAAGACAGAACGTTTTTCAATGCCGTGTTTTTGCATCCTAATGGGATCATTCTAACAGGACTTGCAATTTTTCCATATCGTGTCAATTCCTTGACGATTGCATCATTTGAGATGAAAGGTGGCACATTTGAAATTGTTACTTTAGTAGCCGGAGCCGCTAAAGGAGGGCACAAACGTTTCATTAATCCAGATTCCACTCTCCGTCAGCTGGTTCCGTTTTTAAAAACACTACAATAGTTTTGTTCATTTGTTCATTCGTGATGCTGAGAGAATGTTTTCAAAACCTAACAATTCTCCCATCACCACTAGTACATCCTCCACGCTAACGCCAGGCTCAGCCACACACCTGCAGCCATTTCGCATCGACAGGTGTGGGTTAACCCGTGCAGGGTCAGACGGCTTAAAGGACAACCCCCCCCTAGATTATGATATTGGCCACAAAAAAAAAAAGGGGGGGGGGGGGGATAAAAGACTAAGGAAAACAGTTTTGCGCGCTCACTCAGACCAACACGCTCGCACATGCGCAGAGAGAGAGAGAGAGAGAGAGAGAGAGAGAGAGAGAGAGAGAGAGAGAGAGAGAGAGAGAGAGAGAGAGAGAGAGAGAGAGAGAGAGAGAGAGAATGTAGTTTAAATATATTATCAACCCCAATATTCCACATAAACCACGTGTATATTATTTCATATCTGCACATCCATCTTTCTTCCTATCTTTTTTTCAGCACACCATTTTTTATTGATCTGTATTGATCTCTTTCAGATATTTAAGCTTTGATAATACAAGATTCAGAGAGGACAGTGTATTCAAAATGTATATATCTTTTATTAAGAAATTACAAAAAAAAAAATACAAAAATACAAAAATATAACATTCTAAACGTACAAATACTAAAGTGTTCAAGCTGTGAACTGTCCAGTGCTGAATGGAAATGGTGACGTAACAAAATAGTAATCAAAAGTGAAACTCCCAGTTATTTCCGTTACAGTGATCGGACTTAGAAATCGAATGCACTTCTATAGTCACAAAAAGACAATAAATAAATAAATAAATAAATAAATAAATAAATAAATAAATAAATAAATAAATAAATAAATAAATATGCACGCGAGCAAGCATCTAGAGTTGTGGAGATCCATACATGATGTCGGAGTTGTGCTTCAATATGAAGTTCAGGGTGCGCAGAATCTCACCTCTCACGATTTCCCATGCACAGTAACTGAAATCCTGCGCAGAAAAACGGCATTTCAACATTTATGTTTATGATATAACGCAAGAGATATGACTACAGTTATAGGTTGCCAACACAACCGTACCTTTTCTTTCAGAGTTGAGGATATAGCCTCGAAGTAAACCTTGAGTGAGGCGTCTCTGCTGGGAAAATCCTGTTCCACTTCAGACTTGCTCATGATCTACATTTGCCAAAACCCAGAAAACACGAAAAATTGGATTCACATGATTTAAAAGTCATATAGCCTACATTTAGGTATGACCATTATATATATTTTAGAACAAAAATGACACAAAAGTATTGGTAGCCTAAGTGCATTTACAACTTAAAAGCAAATCCACATTTAAAGCATCTTCCATAATCTTTAACATACATGTTACAGTGCTCTAGAATACTTGATTCTGATTCGTCAGTTGAGTCGGTCACCTGTTTAATATTTGTCGCATAGTGACCGTCCAGGGCAACAAATGAACTTTGTTTGTGTTGGGCGAAATGCACCATAACTCAATAGGCCTATGAGGTCTACAAATTACTTTTATAATGTAATATGATTATAATTAACATATAATTTGAACAAGATGAAGACATTAAACTTGACAAAAATAAATGTATCTGTTTTCTTACGCATTTGCTTTCCTCAATCTGTCGGTATACGATGCCTCGGAACTCGGTCATCTTGTCTGCATCCCACTGGTCTGGAACAGTGTGGTCCTCAAACAGTGCGTCAATATTCTGGAGTGTCTGGTAAACAGCCTTTTCAACACCAGTTACCTTCAGAAACAGTCAAAGAGTTAACTCATGCTCACAAAATCAACCTAGTGCAAATGAAAACGGTTATTTAAAGGTTTTAACGTTACCTGATGACTGTTGTTGGACTCGAACACATTTTGCGGGAAATATATTGAAACGTGGTCGTCCAGGCATTGCGAAGGGAAAAGGCCACCCTAAAACAAAATATTATTTATACGATTTAAATATACATTTTTCAGATATATTTCTATTAACGACAGCATATTTATTAAACAAAAATTAATTAGGCCTATTTTATTCATCAAATAAACAAAAAATAGTTACAACTTTGCTAAAGTGATTGTTTTTGAACAAGTATTAACTTAGACATTATTAAAAACATATTATTTTAGTGAAAGTAGGCTATTTGTATAAGTAGCCTACTGTGTGCCTTTTACCCCATGTGTGGGGTAAAAAGCCCCCTTGACCACTTTTATGATTCATTCAAATCTGTTACTCCATAAATGTCCAATACAAAAATGTCCAATACATATATTTTTCTTTATGTAATACACTAGGAGCAGTGAAAAGTAAAAATAATTCTAAAGGTGTGCATTTAGCCCCGTTGTACCCTATATTATAGATTTGGCTTCTGAACCTTGTAGGCTGCCTCTCTGCAACGATTCTTACCGCACTCTCTATAAGTGTACAGGTTTTTCCCATTAAGTCCTTCCGAAGGATGCAGTTTGTTGGCAATGACCAAACCTGCGCAAAGCAGAAAAAGGCGCACATCCAGGCCACACGATGAAGGTCCATTCTGACAGATGCCTATAGAGAGAATCGGAGTGCATATTATGAGTTTAAAGCCATACATAGATTATTTATAACCCACTAATTTGACTGCTTACCTCGTTGAATTGTTGCGTATCCTTCACAACTGGTGTTTGTTGTTATGTGATATACTCACAGTAGGTCTGCAGTTTATATATGCATTTCTGATAGAGAATGTGATCATTGATCGTTTTCGAGACGTCTTTTACTCCGCGGTTTGGGATGGTTTCTAATCTGACTTTCATTCCAGTGTATCCAAAATCAAGACAGATTTCCCCTTTATGAACGTTCATATGAAGCCGAGACCATGTGTTATAATTTCACAGCTATTGCTCTTTAATTCGTCTTGGTATCTAAGAGCCGAAGGTACAAACGAAACCCAATAAAATAAATAAATGCATTCCACTGAAGGACTATTTGTGATTGCGGCAGATAAGTGACACATTTTGAGCTAAACCAAACACATTGTGGCATGTTGGCACATGTTTTTGTTCTCGACAGCTGTGATTTAGGCATAATCAAGTGCTACATTAAGAATTAGTCATAGATGAGCTATTCGACAGCATCTGTTGAAACATTTTCAAATATGATCATTGTCTTAACATATCAAAACCAATTCACCGAAATGTCGTGAGATTGTGTCCCTTGTCAAAATTAGGCATATTTTACAGTCTCTCAATGTGATGAGAATTACATTTTTATTACAATTAAAATAAGCTTGCGTAAAGTAGCCTATCAAAAAACCCTCACAAAGACTTTTTACGCAGGCGTAATTTTTTTTTTTTTTAAAAGAGTAGGCTAATGTTATATTCAAATCAGGAGGTTAACCATAGAATATGCTCATAACACTGCACTATATCTGTGACATGCTGTACAGTAATTACCAAATGTGCCTGTAATCACAGATCCTTTCTTTGCTAGATATCTGGTCTCAAGGTTTTCTTCTCTGGTTTTGGTAGGCTATTGGTCTCGGCCTGCGGTATAAAACCAGACCACACTCACAAATGCTCTCCGATTATTCATTTCAATGTAAAATATAGGTTATATATATATTGAAACCTATATAAAATATAGTTTTATTGTAATTTTTTTTAACAATAAACCTGTTGACGGATATTTATTTTAGGCTTCTTTTTAAATAGGCTATATCGAAAAAATTAATAGGCCAATTTAGAGTATATATAGGCTAAAACATTTTCTTGTGGCTTTTATTTAGTCAAATTTATAACATAAATGCAGTTATTTAATTGCATTTTGACAGCTGAACAAAATAATTATGCACCAACAGCAGACTGGGATTTGCCCAAGCTGGCATGTGTGCGTTTAATATTTGTGCTTGTGGCCGTTTGTGGTTGTGGTTTTACGTGCAAGAAGATCGGAAAAAAAGATTTTTCGTTTCTCTTGGTTTGTTTCTAGTGAAATACAATGACTGGTAAATTTCAGTCTCGTGGGCATGGAGAGACCCCCGATGGGTATTATACTTTGGAAAGTGAAAATGAAGAACTGAAAGAGTGTGTGGCTGTGAAGAGGAATCAAGCACTGGTGGTTCTGCCAAGCGCCTCGGGCAGATCAGATAGAGATAGGAGCAATGCAGACATTCCTGACTCCTGAATAAACCTTTAACACTCATCAACACAAAACAAGAGGCTATTAATATCATTCCCTGTAAGTCAAACACACAAATCCAGTAGAACTAGAACTTTTGAAATCACTTTTCTTAATTTGCCAAAATGTCTAATCAGCAAACGCGAAAGCGAATTTCTAACTTGTAATGCTTTTTATTTTATAATTGCTTCATAACAAACATTCTTGAAGAGTTAGCAGTTTAAGTAAATCGAAATATTAAGTTGTTTTCAGGTATTTATGTTTAAATGTCCATTCTATAAAAGTAATAAATAAATAAATACCTACCCAAGTAAACTTGAAAAGACAGGAATATACACGTAAGATTTTAATTTAGTCATTTCTACATTTAAAGTTAAATTTTATAGGTATAACTATAAAAAATTATGTTGACTTATTGACCACACACACACACACACACACACACACACACACACACACACACACAAACACTCTCTCACACACACACACACACACACACACACACACACACACACACACACACACACACACACACACACACACACACACACACACACACACACACACATTGTGTAGGCTACTGATCTTATTACATAATGCAAGAATGCTGACAAAAAAAGAATACAAATAAATTCATGCATGTTTAAACCTCAACATGGGCAAACATAAAACACACGTGAACGAATATCCCGAAGAAAGCTTTATCTCTTAAAAAACAGTAATTTAAATTGGTCATTGCCATTGGAATAAGGGATTTAAAAATTATTTATCTCAGTTCATGCTGAATGTAGAACAAGAAGCTAATGGCTTGCAGTATTTTTTTGTAACTAAAAAAGTGCCTGTACATTTCAATTTAATTGAAGCAGATACTGCCATCTAGTGGCAATTATTTTAAAGGGATCCCCTGGTGTTGAGACATGTATGGCTTAATATAACATAAATGATGTCTCTAAATGAAATATGTAGAAGAAAACCCATGAAAGAAAAAAAATCGATTTTATATTTGGACCATGGGCCATTTTGTTTGCGTTCTAGGTTGATGACGTAGAATGGTTGCACTCCTCAATCAGCTACCCGTAGCTATTTTTACCACAGCAACTCGAAAATTGAAAACACACTCAAACATACATGTGCACACAAACTCTCTCTCTCACAGACTTACACACACCCCAACAGATCGGCGCGAACACACACACGCACGCAGGCACGCACGCACACACACACACACACACTGCGTGCGCGCATCATGGCGCGCATACATAACCCTCAATCACTTTACCCTGTGTGTTGATAAATTATAGATAGTCCGTTGATATGCAGTAGATTAACTGTAATGCCTAATGTGACCAGCAGAGGGAAATATCTAGGTAGGACGATGGGATAGGGGAACGTGAGGAAGAAAGGCAGGATGTTTTGATGATGATGCATGGGATTGGTTTGTGCATTAAAGTTTGAGCACAAGCTCAGTGAATTAACCTCAATCTTTAAACTTTCATTTTTAAGACACAAATAACATTCCCTACTTTTGTTCACTAATACAACATGAAGGAGTGAAGACGAGTGGGTGAAGTCGGACAGCTGTTTGTAAATCGGCTGTACGCTCGTTATTGCGGTGCAACGTGAGACTGAATGACTGCACTCGAACATGTCCACTATGGTGTCGGACAACACTACAAATGGCCGTCCCTTCAAATAATGCCCTATTTCAGGGTATAGGGGGTCGATTTCAGATTCAGCCCCTGTCGTGGAGACTGAGCAGCCCAACATCTTGATTGACAGTGCAGTCTGTCAGCCCTTATGAAAGGAAAATATATTTACCAATATATTTCTTCAAAATATATTATAATATATTGTAAATACATGTAATAAAATATTGATGGTATTATACAATATATTATATATTCCTGTAATATATTGCAAAATATACAAATGATTGCAGCTTTCATATATTGCAATATATTGGCGAATATAAATATTAAATCCCATGTGAATATATTGCCTAATGTATTACATAATATTTTCCAATATACTGCAATATATTTTTGTTTCGTTAGGGAGATGTGTGTGTGCGTGCCCGCCGATCTGTTTGTGACTTGTGTAGGTGAGTTGGTGTGCACACATGTATGCTTGAGTGTGTTTTAAGTACAATTACAAAGCAATTCATAGGTTTTGTTTAACTCTGAAACAATTTTCGAGTTGCGTTGTGGTAAAAATAGCTACGGGTAATGCCAGCTGAGGAGTACAACCATTCTACGTCATCAATCTAGAACGCAAACAAAATGGCACCGCCCATGGTCCACATATAAAATCAATTTTTTAAATAACATAATCTTTCATGGGTTTACTACTACATAGTTCAGTAAGAGACATCGTTTATGTTATATTAAGCCATACAAGTCTCAACACCAGGGGATCCCGTTAAGAACATCAGGTCCATCACTTCAACAAACAGACGCCAGAAATTACAGAGTAACCGAATTTTATGAATTCAGTCAACTGATATTATTCTTCAACCTGGATAATTTCATTTATAAGACCCAAAACACACGATAAAACTCTATTCAACGGAAAAAAAAGGCAGCCAACTGGACAACAGCAGCAGAGTAAAAGCAACAAAGAGGCACACATGATTATTTGTAAAAATATATTTTATTTAACACAGCAGAAAAATCATAACACACCACAACACACAAACCCCCTCTTAATGGCAATATACTACAACCTTTCTTAATTATTAAAAGGTAACACAAATTTGAAGTCATTTAAAGTTCACAATAGGTTTATAAAATGTATAAAGTAATGCATTTTGACTTCTCTCAATTCTTTCTTGGTCTGACATCTGGCCTGACCTTCAAACATCAAACTGTGTGGCCTCGGTGTATCAGCCACTTAAAAGAAACAGAGAATTGCTCTGGAAATAGAGAAGAGCAATCAGTTGCACTGAAATCAAGAGGTTAACCTCAGAGTATGACCGTGACGCTGCACACGCTTGACATTACGGTCAATACCAAACACTTAAGAGAAAACGTATCATTTTCAATGGTCACTTCTCTGGAAAATATTAGCTACTGTGTGGTTTGAGAAAGTTGAGTGGGTGTCAATGAGGGAGGTCAACAGTGAGGTCCCATGGGAAATCCTCCTCAGTACTAATGTCAGCACCCTCAAACTCATTCCAGGAGATGTCATTTATCTGGAAAATAAGGTAGTTATTTGTTAGCTTTTTGATTAGCTGTTGCTAAACCACTGACCAACTGGACAAGAACTGAAAGTGACTTTCATATGGCAATTGTTCCTCATAGCAAAACTTATTAACTGATTTCAGTAGACTTAAATTAGATTAATCTGGTACACATGGGACAACATTTCATGTAATTTTAATATAAGCTTTCATAATAAAAAGGCAAATGATGACTGAATTTTAGAATTTAGTTCTCCGTTAATGGAATACATTTGATAAGTTATTGACGGAAGTGTTTAAAGATCTTGAAGGAACACTCACTTTTATGACTCCTTCTGAGTTCTCCTCTGGAAGGATCTCATCTGGATCATACTTGATTTCAATTGCTACTTTTCCATTTCCTGTGATACATTAATTATATGAAATGGGCATCACCACAGACTGCAATATTGTATAATGTCTGTATAGGTTTTGTGATACTTACCCAAGATCATGAGAAGCACTTTTTCAAAGGCAACCACCACAGCTTTGTCTTTGGCTCGTTTCATTAGTGTCCCTCTTTTTCTCAGCTTTTCCTCTGGGTCTAAAATATTTTGGCAGATATTGTGAACTCATAGCATGCACCCACACATATATGCACACACACATCTGCAACTATATTGTATTTATTTGACCATATCATCACGTAGTGCTTTACATGGCAAGAACAAGGTCAAATTAATGAGCAAAAAGGTAAACAAATTTACTAACAAAGAGGATAAATAATTTAAATATTATTTGAATTATGAATTTAATTTAAAAAATAATTATAATATAATTTAAGTATTATGATTATTATTATAAACAGTGTTGGGGTAACACATTACAAGTAATGAGAGTAACATAATCAGATTTGCTTCAGTTTAAGTTGTGTAAAGTGTATTACTAGTAAAGTAACATTTATTTTAAATGTACAACAAAATAGTAATATTATTATTATTATTATTATTATTTTTTTTTTTGTATTATTGTGTGTATTGTGTTGTCTTTATGGACCTATGTGTCTTAAATAAAAAGTTGATATATCTATAATTGTATATATATATATATATATATATTCAATTTTTTTTACTATTATTATACAAACCTGCAAGTATTAAATATGTTTAATAACACAAATATACTTTATGGATTTAATCTCACTTTATTAACTAATGTCTTTGCTGCCGACCTTTGACAATCCAATTCAACCATATGAATAAGCAAACATTTCTTTAGTTAAACATCACATTTGCATTATTTTCATTTATTTATTGCTGATGTAAGATTGTTGAACTGTCTTCTGCATCTCCTATTCTTCTGCGATCCAGAACGGCAGCACAGCTGAAAGGTTTGTTTGAGCTACCTACGCCCTCTACTGTGCAGATGTGAATTTGCATTTCCTTCAACCTGAAGCAAAACCACTGGAAGGCAAGCCTGCAACCTTAATGCAAAAAAGCGTAATAGCTAAAGCAAACAATGTGGAGGTTAACAGGGAAGGAGACCAGGCTGTTTCTTTTGTTATAATGGATATTAATGGCTTGACTATGCTAAATAAACAGCTTTTGTGAGAAAATAGCTAGTCATTTTATAAATCGTCAGCCTGTTCACTAATCCTCAGCCTTCTTATACTATATGTAGTTTTTACCTTGATAATAATATAATTTTTTTAAGAGAAGGCTGAGTAGGGAATGACGCGACTCATTTACAGCATTACCATGACCATTAAATGTGGTGTTGTGTAATATTGAGTATTTTTATGTATTGTCTAAAGAAAATAAACAATATTGACGTTTTGGCTTGCAGGTTTTTACCAATTACAATAAGATTTGAATGACTATGACTGCCATGCACTATGGTGCTGATATAACACATTTTAATGAATAAAGAGATTTTTTTTATTATTATTATAAATATGAGGCATGATAATTTCACTTGGTGTGTAAGGGCCTTTATATTTGCATAAATAGGACTTTTTTTAGTTTGTTATTTAAAAACTTCTTAAAACACCCAAAGTACTGCGCCTAGATACCACCATAACGCACCCCTAAAGTGTCAGCAAAGATTGTGTCGAGACTTTCCCCTGTGTTGTCCTCATTGACACAACAGCCAGTGGCACTGATCCTCAACAAACCCATCTATGACGTGATGACTCTGATCTTCAACCAGACAGAACAGGATAAATAATCTGAATGTTCCGATCCAATCTGACTTCTGACCTGTAATCTTAACGTGAATCATAATTATACACTGTTCATTTGTTGGCTAGAGGCGTGGTTCTCAAACCTGTCCTGGGGACCACTCAACACTGCACATTTTGTATGTCTCCCTTATTAGACACACCTAATTCAACCCTGCGTCCCACTTCACATACTATCCATACTAAATAGTACTCGAGAATAGAATTAGTATGTCCCCAATCGTAGTATGTTGAAAAGAGTATTCCAAAGATTCCCAGATGGTTTACTATTTCCCGTCAGAATTTGAAGTGCGGATTGATGCGCACTCTAACGGCTGATATTGCCCACAACCCATTGCGAGTTGGACGAGGATTCGATTAGAACTACAAAAGCGGATAAAAGCGTTAAAAAACTACAAACATGACGGATGTGCGAGTCAGGCGGTTAAGAGAGGTTTAGAAAAAGGGGTTTGAGTGACCAGTTATCAGTATTTAACCTGACAAAAAGATATTTATTTAGTGTTGTCCACATAATATTTCACCTGCAGCAGCATTGTGAACTTTTGTAATGACACGTTTGGCCATTAACTTTTAAATTCACCATTATATTTAAACTGCAAACATGAGGAGAGTCTCTGACCCACAAAGACCCACACATGGCAGATCAACGAGTGGCTACATTTCTCTCCGATACGGTAGGAGATTAAACTGAATGTGGAGGATTTGAACGGTGACGAATCTGACGATGATTGACAGGGCGGGTGATGGGATGAACGTAACTAAGCGACAATGTCCGTTAAAGATGAAGAAGTAGTATGTCCCGAAACTTGAATACTTTTCTGCTACACACTCAAAAGTATGTACTTTTGCTTCACAAAAAGAGTACATACTTTTAGGACTTTTAGTCTCTACCAATGAGCTGATAAGTTGAATCTGGTGTGTTAGATGAGGGAGCCATGCAAAACGTTCAATGGTTTGGGAACCACTGGGCTAGAGGAGAACTGGCCCCCTGACTGAGCCTGGTTTCTCCCAAGGATTTTTTTCTCCATTCTGTCACCTGATTGGTTTCTTTTTTTCTAAAAATTAAGCACATTGGTTGAAAATTTGGCTGACGCCAAATCACCTCGATCGTTGTCAACGATCTCCTCTGCCACACCGACCCCCTGGCAGCTCACTCCATGCCGTGGTAAGGTCAACTCTGCTATGCAGCCATATTTCAAAAGCACACTCTGGTCATCTGTTTCTTCTTGAAACCCGGCATCCACACATTTTGAGATGTCCTTCAACTGTTGAACCACAAACATTTTTTTGTTATACAAAGCAGCCATAAACAGATGAACACTTATCCGTGGGGAACAAATGAAGAGTCTATATCATCCACATTGATGCTTACAGTGATAATGCGAGTAGACCAGCCGCTGAAGCCCAGATAGTGATTAGCCAGGTTGTGACATTTGGACAGACTAAGAGGTTGAGTGCTATAGAAGGACAGATTCTGCTTTGTGCTCAATCGGACCTGAGGGGTTGGTTGAAAGAGAGAATATCAAAAAAACATATGCAAAACAAGATTTAAACACTCAAACCCAATGTACATTTTTAGGGCTTTATCTGTCGCTGTCAGGCTACCTTTAAAGGAGAGCTTTGGAAAAGACACTGTTTATCAGTGGCCCGCTGAGCTTTGGACGCCTGTACTGATGAATAGAACTTCACCATCGCGTAGAACCCAGGTTCTGCCACCGTGGCATTAGGACACACCTTCAAAAGGTAAAGAGCTCCAAATGCTGAATACACACCCCACAGGCACTCCTATGAAGTCAGGTGATACAGTGAGAAGTTTAATAAACAGTAATTAAGATTTAAGTTGGGTGCATTTATGCTATTACTGCTGATTTTGCACTAAAAATCCCTAAAGTCATAAATATAACCTATCTTATAGAGAAACGTTAGGTGAAAGGTATAGTAATTCAATAGATAATAATAATAATAATAATAATAATAATAAGAAGAAGAAGAAGAAGAAGAAGAAGAAGAAGAAGAAGAAGAAGAAGAAGAAGAAGAAGAAGAAGAAGAAGAGGAGGAGAATGGTATAATATGTTTTAACTTACATAAATGTAGGCCTCTGAAAATTGTGGCTGGATGTCCCAAATAAAAATAGTTTTGTTGTTTTCGAGGGGGACTCGAAACTCAATGATATCGACCTCAATATCCATTGAGTTATAGGTTTAAATAAAGCGACCACTCGAAAACGGTGTTGTTGACTTCTAATTTAAAACATTTTAATGCATTTAAAACTCCAGAAAAATCGAGTCACCAGTGGACACCGCTCTCATCTACGACTTCCGTAAACAGAATTGCACTTCGCGCTCTTAGACGTCACAGGACGTAATGCGCTGTGATTGGATTGGATCAGTGGAAGGAAGCTCTCTGTATGGCTCTTGATTTAACAAATGAGAACTTTCCGTAAAGTGTAAACAGAACGTTCCAAACATTCTTTTTTTTTTTCTTTTTTTTTCTTTCGCTCCAAACATTCTTGAAGCGTTCAAAACAACCAGCAAAATTTAATATTGTCTCATCCTCTTAATATTTAGAGACCGGATTCACAATCGTTGGTTAAATCTTTTGCATTTGATTTATTATATTAAAGGTAAAAGTGTATACTATTAAGATACTGTTGCAATGTTATTGGCATTTTTTTCGTCCATTTTTTTTTTACTTAATTGTGGACGCATTACAGCTAATGGAAGGGCACAACACAGATTGTGAAGAATACTTAAAGTAGGCAAAAAACTTAAGGTAAGGCCTAGCCTACGCAAAATGTTGAGAGATAAAATAAAAATTAAGCCACGTACAGATACAGCAGACATATTTGGATGCAGTTTAAGACTTTAATGGATAAAGACACACAGCTTCAATAGAACAGCATGAGCTAATAATAATAAGGGAATAATCAGACTGACAATCAGACAATATTAACATTCATACACTTGGGAGTGAACCCAACAATCTAAACCAACACAATACACCTTTAGCCACTTATGGAGCCATAATATAGCCTACTAGAGTCAAAGTGATTTGGGCACTTTTGAAACATTGCCATGAATTGCTTAGCACCACTGTGAAATGTTAAATCAGATTCAACCTTAATGTCGTTAGTTTATGAGCACTCCACAAAGAGAAGAATACAAACACTAGTGGTAGGTAGGGTTTAGATATGGTCCATGACTGGTTGACATTTCCTATATATATATATATATATATATATATATATATATATATATATATATATATATATATATATATATATATATATATATATATATATATATATATATATATATATATATATATATATATATATATATATGAGCAGATGATAATTAGGCTTTAGAAGGTTTTGAGGATATAAATTTGCATCAAAGCAGAAATGTATTACAAGCTTTAACTAGCACTACATTGGCGCCCTCTACAGGGTGCAGTTGGAATCCAGGGATCTTCTGCAATTTGCAACCCTCAGGTAAGTTTCCACCTTGTGCATGTCCTTCTTGAAGCAAGCCAGAAGGCGAAAGCTCTCTCTGAGGCTGCTCTCCCCCATGGTCAAGTAGAAATCCTCAAAAGGCAGCGGCAGGGAGTCGTTATCATCCATGTTTGGTTGACCATCCAGACATCCCTGTGCAGATACAAATAGCAAATTATGGCATAGCTACCCAAATGAGCCCACAAGATGGGAAGATGTCATTGCACCTCCTTGTACGACCACTAGACACATTGTGTGAAAAAATAAAGTAGCCTAAAAAATCTGGTCTCTCTCACCTTGATGAGCACACTGATGCCCACTTTCAAATCGGCCAGCTTCTCAGTGATCTGGTTGGGGTTCCCGACGGTCAGGCTGTTAGAGACGGTTCCACTCAGGGTCTGGCTGGGGAACTCCCAGGACTCAATGAGGCGGAAAGAGATGCGAAGGAGCTTCAACATCTGAAGAAAGAAAAAAGAGTACTGGAGGCTTCAGACCACTAGGCATTTTTGAGGTTCATGCTGCCCTTTTCAAGTGAGCTTTCATTTCTTAACATTTTCAGATTTTTTTTTATTTTTAGCAATTTAAGAGTGAAATAGTCATCAGTTCATATACATCATGCATGCATTCTAATGTTGTATTTTTTATTGTATGATATTACTATTTGTTTCATATAGTTCTATATTTTGTTGAATAAAACATAAGGGGTTGGGATTTAATTTTTTAACAATATTTTCTACTTACTGAGCTCTTCTGTGTTTCATCTTTTCCAGTGGGCGCCTCAATGGAGTCGGAGTTACAGAAAGACAGAGGAAAGATTTTACTCAGCTGTCTGCGTTCCTCAGGTAACAGGTTGTCCTCCTTTAAAAAAAAAAGTATTAGTGTAATACATATTACTCACTCAAATATCTAAATCAATAAATGCATCTGCTAGAAATGCAAAGAACACTCAAAGGTATTAAAGGGGTAGTTCACCCAAAAATTAAAATCCTGTTATCATTTGCTATATGCTGTATGAGTTTCTTCTGTTTAACACAAAAAAGCTATTTCGAAAAAATGTCGGTAACCAAAGAGTTGATGGGCCCCGTTGACTTCCATTGTATTTTTATCCATACTATGCAAGTCATGCTGTTTGGTTATCCATATTCTTCAAAATATCTTTGTGTTCAGCAGAAGAAAGAACGTCATACAGGTTTGGAACAACTTGGGTGAACTATCCCAGTTTTTCATATTTCACTTGAATAAGTACGACCAATTGTTTTTGATCTAAATGACAGGTTAGAATCAACTAATTCTGAATAGATTTGAATGGAAATCTTACGAAGTCGTTAATCATTTTTGCAGCCAGCTGATGCAGGTGTTGAACACGGATGACTGCGTTGTTGAAGAGCCGCTGGTTCTCAGAAGCTCTCCCCTGGTTCACCAACAAACTAACCAGCACCACCGACAACAGCACCAATGCTAGGAGAAGAAAAGAGAAGAGGTTTGTTCGCCATTCGCAACACGGGTGCTCCTTATAAAATAACCAAATAACAAATTAAATCAAGAATTTTGATTAATTATTCGATTTTTGGAGATCAAATAAATGTTTGTTTTATTTACCATGCTCCAATAAACAATTTAATAAACTAGTAAACTAATTAGGGAGTCTTATCCATTAAATACACAAATCACATGGAACAGAAAGCATCACATCCATACCTTTAGCCATTTTGCTCAGGGTAGACAAACTCTCGCGGTCTTAGTTGAAGGCTTGTGAATGTTTGGTTTCCTGGCGCAGTTAAACCGATATTTATATGTGGCATGGACATGTTTTAATGCATCCTAATCAGAAACACGATATAGTTTCCTCGCTTTAATATGCATGCTACATGTATTTAGATAAAATACATTAGTGTTGTGGTTCTGGACATTTATAGCTATTTCCATGACTCTGGTAGGATGTTGTTGGTCCTAAGAAAAAGCAGAAAGTTGATCATTGTATTATTAAATATATAAATGAAATCCTTTGTATAATTTGAAGAAAAATTGTACAAATATTATATAATATATAAATACTATATTATATAATATTAAATATTATATAAATAAATATTTAATCATTTCTTTCCATGTAAAAATCTGGTGAAATTATGGAAAATATAGAGGTAGTCAAAGTAGATTAAATGATTAAATCTTGTGGTTTTCATTCACACAGCACTATAATCTATATAATGAGAAGATGTGTGTATCG